>NC_036854.1:40234143-40278545 GCF_002910315.2 Salvelinus sp. IW2-2015
CACACACACACACACACACACACACACACACACACACACCTTGAAATCAACACCTTCCTAGCATTACACAGCATAGCAGTGTACAGGATAAATGTATTGCATAGCCTCCCCAGACAATATTATCTCTTAAGCACAGACAAATTGTCTCTTTGTTTAAGGACATGAATATTTTTCAAAAACATTATGGAAATCCCAAAAAAATAAGCACTCAAAGGGAAGCTAAAGTGCCACTTATGGATACTGCCAGTGCATTGCATTGGCAATATAAATTTTCTCATTAAATGGGTCTTTCTTTTCTCTCCCGGCCGACTCAGCTCCAGACTGGATCAAGTGAAGGTTGTTTCGTCCTCTCTCTCTCTCATGGCCTACATTCTGATGGGAGGGCTAATTGCATAATTTGTTTCAGAATTAACAGCTAATAGCTCTTAATAGCTCTCCCTCTCTCTTTCCCTCTCACTCGCTCTCATCCCAATTTTACTAGTATTTGGACAATGTGGCACCAAAACCATGCAAAAATTACATTTTGCAGCAAAAGAAAAATCACCATTCATCAGCCTTTAGTGGTTATTGAAACTAATAGCATTTTGGATAATATGATTTCTAGGAACTAATTCCAATACAATCTCAACCTCTTCTTTAAAACGTAATGAGGATATGAGATAATTAACATACATTACCAGGAACAAAACGGACTTCACTCTATCACTATGCTCACCCTCTGGACATTATTCCATGACTTTCTTATCAATATATACTGAGTGTACAAAACATTAGAAACACCTTCCTAACATTGAGTTGCACCCCCTTTTGCCCTCAGAACAGCCTCAAWTCGTTGGGGCATGGACAAGGTGTCGAAAGAGTACCCCAGGGATGCTGGCCCATGTTGACTCTAATGATTCTCACAGTTGTGTCAAGTTGGCTGGATGTCCTTTGGGTGGTGGACCATTCTTGACACACACAGGAAATTGTTGAGCGTGAAAAACCGTTGCAGTTCTTGACACAAACCAGTGTGCCTGGCATCTACTACCATACCCCGTTCAAAGCCACTTAAATATTTTGTCTTGCCCATTCACCCTCTGAATGGCACACATACACAATCCATGTCTCAATTGTCTCAAGGCTTAAAAATCCTTCTTTAACCAATCTACTCCCCTTCATCTACACTGACTGAAGTGAATTTAACAAGTGGCATCAATAAGGGACCATAGCTGTCACCTGGATTCACCTGGTCCGTCTATGTCATGGAAATACACCAAGTGTACTGTATATACACATGGTATTTTTACCATATCAATCGTTAAAGTATGTTATACTGTACAATCAATACAATCTGGTAATGGCCACATTCTAACAACAACCTCCCTAAAACTTCCTGGGTTCCATTTGAGATGATTGGAGGAATGAGGGTGAGGTTTTCAGGGTTGCAGGGCATAGAAGGATCCAGGATAGAAGAGGCTGAGGCCAGATTAACAGTTCTTAGGAGGCTGGCTGCTAAATCAATCCCCTCTCAAACCAGGCAATAACCTCCACTGTCTGCTCTCTCTCAATGTGATAACCAAACTGAATTTCAAAACTAAATCAAACAAACACAAGGATAAAGAGACTGAGACAGGGGGGATAGAGAGAGAGAGAGAGAGAGAGCACAAAGAGACTGACTGACTGGGATTCAATCAATACTTTGATCTTGCTGTCAATCACCAGCACTATTAACCTACGGGCAGAGAGGTGGCTGTTCTATCTGTTTATCAGTCCTGCCCACATCAACAACCGACAGACAGGGACACCCAAAGCACAGACGGCCATTTTAACACAAGGGGTTCGTGTTGCCAGCCTGTCAGACCAACCATGAATGTGCAGAAAATGTATGACTGGAGCTACCATACAGTACCAGTCAAAAGTTTGGACACACCTATTCATTCAAGGGTTTTTGTTATTTTTACTATTTTCTACATTGTAGAATAATAGTGAAGACATCAAAACTATGAAATAACACATGGAATCATGTAGTAACCAAAAAAGTGTTAAACAAATATATTTTAGATTTAGATTCTTCAAAGTAGCCCCCCTTTGCCTTGATGACAGCTTTGCACACTCTTGACATTCTCTCAACCAACTTCACCTGGAATGCTTTTTCAACAGTCTTGAAGGAGTTCCCACATATGCTGAGCACTTGTTGGCTGCTTTTCCTTCACTCTGCGGTCCAACTCATCCCAAATCAAATCAAATCAAATTGTATTAGTCACATGCGCGGAATACAACCTTACAGCGAAATGCTTACTTACAAGCCACTAACCAACAATGCAGTTAAAAAATATACATATATGAATAAGAATAAGAAATAACAGTAACAAGTAATTAAAGAGCAGCAGTAAAATAACAATAGCGAGACTATATACAGGGGGGTACCAGTACAGAGTAAATGTGCGGGGACACCAGTTATTCGAGGTAATTGAGGTAATATGTACATGTAGTTAGAGTTATTAAAGTGACTATGCATAGATGATAACAACAGAGAGTAGCAGTGGTGTAAAAGAGAGCGGGAGGGGCAATGCAAATAGTCTGGGTAGCCATTTGGTTAGATGTTCAGGAGTCTTATTGCTTGGGGATAGAAGCTGTTTAAAAGCCTCTTGGACCTACGCTTGGCGCTCCGGTACCGCTAGCCGTGCGGTAGCAGAGAGAATATTCTATGATTAGGGTGGCTGGAGTCTTTGACAATATTTAGGGCCTTCCTCTGACACCGCCTGGTATAGAGGTCCTGGATGGCAGGAAGCTTTGCCACAGTGATGTACTGGGCCGTACGCACTACCCTCTGTAGTGCCTTGCGGTCGGAGGCCGAGCAGTTGCCATACCAGGCAGTGATGCAACCAGTCAGGATGATCTTGATGGTGCAGCTGTAGAACCTTTAGAGGATCTGATAACCCATGCCAAATCTTTTCATTCTCCTGGGGGGAATAGGTTTTGTCGTGCCCTCTTCACGACTGTCTTGTTGTGCTTGGACCATGTTAGTTTGTTGGTGATGTGGACACCAAGGAACTTGAAGCTCTCAATATGCTCCACTATAGCCCTGTCGATGAGAATGGGGGTGTGCTCGGTCCTCTTTTTCCTGTAATCCACAATAATCTCCTTTGTCTTGATCACGTTGAGGGAGAGGTTGTTGTCCTGCCAACACACAGCCAGGTCTCTGACCACCTCCCTATAGGCTGTCTCGTTGTTGTTGGTTGCTGTTGGTGTTGAGGATCAGCGTGGCGGATGTGTTGTTACCTACCCTTACCACCTGGGGGCAGCCCATCAGGATGTCCAGGATCCAGTTGCAGAGGGAGGTGTTTAGTCCCAGGGTCCTTAGCTTATTGATGGGCTTTAAGGGCACTATGTTTTTGAACGCTGAGCTGTAGTCAATGAATAGCATTCTCACATAGGTGTTCCGTTTTTCCAGGTGGGAAAGGGCAGTGAGGAGTACAATAGAGATTGCATCATCTGTGGATCTGTTAGGGCGGTATGAACATTTGAGTGGGTCTAGGGTTTGGTGTTGGTGTTGATGTGAGCCATGACCAGCCTTTCAAAGCACTTTATGGCTACAGACGTGAGTGCTACGGGTCGGTAGTCATTTAGGCAGGTTACCTTAGTGTTCTTGAGCACAGAGACTATGATGGTCTGCTTAAAACATGTTGGTATTACAGACTCGGACAAGGAGAGGTTGAAAATGTCAGTGAAGACACTTGCCAGTTGGTCAGCGCATGCTTGCAGTACACGTCCTGGTAATCCGTTTGGCCCTGCGGCCTTGTGAATGTTGACCTGTTTAAAGGTCTTACTCACATAGGCTGTGGAGAGCGTGATCATACAGTCTTCTGGAATAGCTGGTGCTCTCATGCATGTTTCGGTGTTATTTGCCTCGAAGCAAGCATAGAAGTAGTTTAGTTCACTGGTAGGCTTGTGTCACTGGGAAGCTCTCGGCTTTGCTTCCCTTTGTAGTCTGTAATGGTTTGCAAGCCCTGCCATATACGACGAGCGTCAGAGCCGGTGTAGTACAATTTGATCTTAGTCCTGTATTGACGCTTTGCCTGTTTGATGGTTCGTCGGAGGGCATAGCGCCGTTGCACATTTATCGTGCTTATAGAAATTTGGTAAGACTGATTTAAGTTTCCCTGCATTAAAGTCCCCGGCCACTAGGAGTGCCGCCTCTGGGTGAGCGTTTTCCTGTATGCTTATGGCGGAATACAGCTCACTGATTGCGGTCTTAGTGCCAGCATCAGTCTGTGGTGGCATGTAGACAGCTACGAAAAATACAGATGAAAACTCTCTAGGTAGTTAGTGTGGTCTACAGCTTATCATGAGATACTCTACCTCAGCAAAACCTCGAGACTTCCTTAGATATTGTGCACCAGCTGTTATTTACAAAAATACATAGTTTGCCGCCCCTTGTCTTACCAGACGCCGCTGTTCTGTCCTGCCAATACAGCGTTTAACCAGCCAGCTGTATGTTGATAATGTCGTCGTTCAGCCACAATTCCGTGAAGCATAAGATAAGACAGTTTTGAATGTTCCATTGGTAGTTTCATCTATTTTCGATTAAATTTTCCAAAGATTGCACGTTTGCTAACAGAATGGGTGGCAGTGAGGGTTTATTTGATCGCCTACGAATTCTCAGAAGGCAGCCTGCCCTCCGGCCCCTTTTTCTCCGCCTTCTCTTCAAGCAAATGATGGGGATCTGAGCCTGTTCCCGGGAAAGCAGTATGTCATACACGTCGGGCTCGTCGGACTATTTAAAGGAAAAAAAGGATTCTGCCAGTTCGTGGTGAGTAATCGCAGTTCTGATGTCTAGAAGTTATTTTCGGCCATAAGAGATGGTAGCAGCAGCATTATGTACAAAATAAGTAAAAAAAAAAAAAAAAAGATACAGCCAATGAAAAAGAAACAACAAAAAATTATATTTGAATATGAACACGGAAAACATCAACCTTCTTCTCCAGCACCATCTTTAAGTTGAGCTTGGGTGATTGTGGGTTGGGGTCGGGTGATTGTGGGTTGGGGTCGGGTGATTGTGGAGGTCAGGTCATCTGATGTAATACTCTATCACTCTCCTTCTTGGTCAAATAGCCCTTACACAGACTGGAGGTGTTGGGTCATTGTCCTGTTGAAAAACAAATGATAGTCCCACTAAGTGCAAACCAGATGGGATGGCGTATCACAGCAAAATGCTGTGGTAGCCATGCTGGATAAGTGTGCCTTGAATTCTAAATAAATCACAGACAGTGTCACCAGCAAAGCACCCCCACACCATCACACCTCCTTCTCCATGCTTCACGGTGGGAACCACACATTCAGAGATTATCCGTTCACCTACTCTGCGTCTCACAAAGACACAGCGGTTGGAAACCAAAAATCTCAAATATGGACTCATCAAACCAAAGGACAGATTTCTACCAGTCTAATGTCCATTGCTCGTGTTTCTTGGCCCAAGCAAGTCTCTTATTATTGGTGTTCTTTAGTAATGTTTTTTGTTGTTGCAGCAATTTGACCATGAAGGCCTGATTCACGCAGTCTCCTCTGAACAGTTGATGTTGAGATGTGTCTGATACTTGAACTCTGTGAACCATTTATTTGGGCTGCAATCTGAGGTGCAGTTAACTCTAATGAACTTATCCTCTGCAGCAGAGGTAACTCTGGGTCTTCCTTTCCTGTGGGATTCCTCACGAGAGACAGTTTCATCATAGCGCTTGATGGTTTTTGCAACTGCGGTTGAAGAAACTTTCAAAGTTCTTGACATTTTCTGGATTGACTGATCTGTCTTAAAGTAATGATGGACTGTAATTTTCCTTTGCTTTTTTGAGCTGTTCTTGCCATAATATGGACTTGGTCTTTTACCAAATAGGACTATCTTCTGTATACCACCCCTACCTTTTCACAACACAACTGATTGGCTCAAACGCATTAAGAAAGAAAGAAATTTCACAAATGAACTTTTAACAAGGCACATCGGTTAATTGAAATTCATTCCAGGTGACTACCTTTTGAAACTTGTTGAGAGAATGCCAAGAGTGTGCAAATCTGTCATCAAGGCAAAGGGTGGCTACGTATTTCGAATAATCTAAAATCTAAAATAAATGTTGATTTCTTTAACACTTTTTTGGTTACTACATGATTCCATAGGTGTTATTTCATAGTGTTGACGTCTTCACTATTATTCTACAATGTAGACAATAGTAAAAATAAAGAAAAACCCTTGAATGAGTAGGTGTCCAAACGTTTGACTGGTACTGTATATCTAAAAGGTACCAAACAACAGTTATCCTATGTCATTTACCGTTGACAGAGGTCAGTGTTGATTTTGGTTGAAGAGATCAGAGATATATTTCACCATGCAGGGCCTCACTTTATCAATGTTACTATATATATATCAATGTCTTCGGTGGTAAATGCCAACTAAAGAAATGACATAAAACATCAAAGAGAGGACATCGATCAGAAGCATATCAGCCCCAGGTAATGGATGTTCCTCTCAGACAGATGTAACCGGTGTGCTATTCAATCTAAAACACAAGGACACAACTATGACGTCTCCTGTCTTACAGATGGATCTTGTTTAAGGCTACGGGCTGAAATGTGTTGGTTTTAACAATAAAGTAGTTGCTGAATTTCCTCTTCATTACAAAATGGATGAAAGACGACACTTCACTACTTCTTTCACTACTTCTTTACTGTCTACAACACACTTTTACCAAATAAATCTCCACTTTTAACCCTCCAGCTCCTGTGAAACCCTCTTTAGATTGTTACAATAAAGATAATTCTAATTCCAACCACAAAGTAAAAGTGTGGACAACATTACAGTAGAGTAATACAGTTGGTAGCTCGTCGCTTCCATCGGTCTAGCCAGCCTGACACCCTACTGCAAACTCATAACGGGTGTCGCGCCACAGTGAAAATGTTCATATTTTTTCTTAATCACATGACTTGACCTCAGTAGCCAATGATCTGTATCTGGTGCTTGCCGCCTGTGATGTAGGTAGGTACTACAGCTTGCACACAGCGCTCTAGGCGCCCATTTTAATTAAGATATTTTCCAAAGTGTAACCTGCCGACTACATTATGAAAACGGTGCAAAAATAATAGAAAAATAAAACACTCTGGATACTTTTAAAGGATTATTTGGGAAATAAAAGCTTGCTTGCTGAAAGTCTCCAAGCGTGTGTCAACATTAGAATTTGATTGTGACCCTGGGTTGCGTTTTCTATTATGGTACGTTGGGAAATAATATTACAGTACAATGCATGACACCAGTTGAAACGACAGCTTTACCAAAAAGGGCATTTAAGGGACATTGGTATTAAACTTCAAAAGGTGTTCATTCTCTTTTTTATTCAATTATAGTGTAAAGGCTATCGCACCATTGTTGTTACTTTATTTCAAAAGGCTAAAACTGCTAACAATAACATGCCTTAAATAGCTGTTTCCATCAATATCTTCATCATTATCTCACATTTCATTGGCATAATAATGGTACTAAATAAATTGCCCCTAACAAATGATGTGGGTATTCTGTTTTGTAGGTTAATTCACAACTACATAATGACTGCTTTTTATTGGTACATCGAAATGAATATTTTGAGTGCAGCATTGAATGATTTATATTGCTTCCGATTGTACATACAGTTGACCTAGCTATGTGACATGTGTCACAGACTAAATGTGTTCAGTTGAGACCAGGTCCATTATTGGAGCTCTCGGTCGGGGTGTCATAAGTCTGTATGTGTGTGTGTATTTGTGCGTGTGTGTGTATTTGTGCGTGTGTGTGTGTGTCACCAGGGCTCTGGCCTTGCTAAGCCCCACAGCAGGAGCAATATCAGCAGCACCAAAGGGCCCACGTGACACAGCTTTACTCATCTCCACTAAACCCAGGAGCACTGAAACTGGCTAGAACAGCATTCGCACACACCAGAAAAACACCCACTCTATTACCATTTATAACACAGACAGACAGACAGACAGACAGACAGACAGACAGACAGACAGACGGACGGACGGACGGAGACAGACAGACGAATGTGAATAGTAAGAAACATACCTGAGCAAGGAGATTGGCAAGGCAGCATTGAGATAAAAACAAAAAGAGAGCAGAGGACATTAGTTAAAATATGAACAACACCTTGTACAGATGTGACGCCTTCAACAGTATGCAGCTTTTTATGTATAGACACCAAGATGGGGCATCGGAGAGCAGAAGCAGCAATGTTGATTGATTGAGCAACCAGGAGATTTCAATCAAGATTCCAGGCGGTCTATTAACGTCGCTATAGGTTATCATCACCCTGTCCGTACGCATCCCAATGCATATTTAGTGTTATCACCATATCCCAGTTTGATAACGGTTTGAACAGTGAAATCCCATGTACATTTCAAGTCTAATGCAAACAATAAAGCTGTCTGTTTTATAGTAAAGCGAGGCTTATCTCTGAATGTTTACGAACCATATCTAGGTTACACTGGGAAAGATGTAAAGAATGGAAGCAAGGAAAATGTTTAGGGGATATCATCTGACGGTAATGGACCAGCTTAACTCACACCAAATGACAATGAATGACGGAAGGATGCGCGCATAATCTCTCTGAGATAGAAAAACCTAAATGAAGTAAATCAAATAAACATAAATCACATGAAAAAAAGCTATAGTATAATATGGTATAACACTGTAGTGTTTCTGAAGACTGTAGTATTTACTGTAGTATACTGTAGTATAATGGTATAATGTAGTATTTACAGTTAACTTTATAGAAATACTATAGTAAAAGAAAAATCTAGTATATACTATAGTATTTTCTGTAGTGTTTTTGCGGACATTACTGTAGTATTTACTATAGTGTTTTAGTTTTATTATCTTTGGCATATAAGTGCAGGCTTTCTCCTTCGTGAAACCTACTGGAGAAATACTAAAAGAGCACATTTTCTGTAACCTGTAGGTAAGTAGGACATGGAACGGATAGTTCAGACCTTCTGGTCTTTTCTAAAACCTGTAGGGAACACAATATATAGTCTATACT
This sequence comes from Salvelinus sp. IW2-2015, assembly GCF_002910315.2. Classification (NCBI taxonomy): domain Eukaryota; kingdom Metazoa; phylum Chordata; class Actinopteri; order Salmoniformes; family Salmonidae; genus Salvelinus; species Salvelinus sp. IW2-2015. The sequence goes on from NC_036854.1 coordinate 40,243,179, forward strand.
TGTTATGTCGTTTTCTCACTTATGGATTCCCCAAATTGCGATATGGGGGAAAGGAATTGGCAGGGCATATGCAAATGAAATACTGTAGTATTTACTGTAGTTAGAAAAAGTGTAGTGTTTTTGCAGACATTACTGTGGTATTTACTACTGTGTTTTTTTGTTGCAGATAAAACAATAGTAAGTACTATACATGATCGAGGGATACTACAGTGTGTAGTATAGTATTCTACAGAATACTACAGTTTTCTATATAATTATATATTAGTACTGTATTATTCCATAGTAATTTGAAGTATTTTTCCATGTGGGCAAGGTCAGTGTTTTCCCTATATTGATTTAGCAGTGGCTAAGTTTGCTAGCATATATACATACATATATATACACACACACATATATATATACAGTGGGGAGAACAAGTATTTGATACACTGCCGATTTTGCAAGTTTTCCTACTTACAAAGCATGTAGAGGTCTGTAATTTTTATCATAGGTACACTTCAACTGTGAGAGACGGAATCTAAAACAAAAATCCAGAAAATCACATTGTATGATTTTTAAGTAAATAATTTGCATTTTATTGCATGACATAAGTATTTGATCACCTACCAATCAGTAAGAATTCCGGCTCTCACAGACCTGTTAGTTTTTCTTTAAGAAGCCCTCCTGTTCTTCACTCATTACCTGTATTTAACTGCACCTGTTTGAACTCGTTACCTGTATGAAAGACACCTGTCCACACACTCAATCAAACAGACTCCAACCTCTCCACAATGGCCAAGACCAGAGAGCTGTGTAAGGACATCAGGGATACAATTGTAGACCTGCACAAGGCTGGGATGGGCTACAGGACAATAGGCAAGCAGCTTGGTGAGAAGGCAACAACTGTTGGCGCAATTATTAGAAAATGGAAGAAGTTCAAGATGACGGTCAATCACCCTCGGTCTGGGGCTCCATGCAAGATCTCACCTCGTGGGGCATCAATGATGAGGAAGGTGAGGGATCAGCCCAGAACTACACGGCAGGACCTGGTCAATGACCTGAAGAGAGCTGGGACCACAGTCTCAAAGAAAACCATTAGTAACACACCATGCCGTCATGGATTAAAATCCTGCAGCGCACGCAAGGTCCCCTGCTCAAGCCAGCGCATGTCCAGGCCCATCTGAAGTTTGCCAATGACCATCTGGATGATCCAGAGAGGAATGGGAGAAGGTCATGTGGTCTGATGAGACAAAAATAGAGCTTTTTGGTCTAAACTCCACTCGCCGTGTTTGGAGGAAGAAGAAGGATGAGTACAACCCCAAGAACACCATCCCAACCGTGAAGCATGGAGGTGGAAACATCATTCTTTGGGATGTTTTTCTGCAAAGGGGACAGGACGACTGCACCGTATTGAGGGGAGGATGGATGGGGCCATGTATCGCGAGATCTTGGCCAACAACCTCCTTCCCTCAGTAAGAGCATTGAAGATGGGTCGTGGCTGGTTCTTCCAGCATGACAACGACCCGAAACACACAGCCAGGGCAACTAAGGAGTGGCTCCGTAAGAAGCATCTCAAGGTCCTGGAGTGGCCTAGCCAGTCTCCAGACCTGAACCCAATAGAAAATCTTTGGAGGGAGCTGAAAGTCCGTATTGCCCAGCGACAGCCCCGAAACCTGAAGGATCTGGAGAAGGTCTGTATGGAGGAGTGGGCCAAAATCCCTGCTGCAGTGTGTGCAAACCTGGTCAAGAACTACAGGAAACGTATGATCTCTGTAATTGCACACAAAGGTTTCTGTACCAAAAATTAATTCTGCTTTTCTGATGTATCAAATACTTATGTCATGGAATAAAATGCAAATTATTTACTTAAAAATCATACAATGTGATTTTCTGGATTTTTGTTTTAGATTCCGTCTCTCACAGTTGAAGTGTACCTATGATAAAAATTACAGACCTCTACATGCTTTGTAAGTAGGAAAACCTGCAAAATCGGCAGTGTATCAAATACTTGTTCTCCCCACTGTATATATATATATATATTTGGGGTGGCAGGTAGCCTTGTGGTTAGAGCGTTGGACTAGTAACCGAAAGGATGCAAGATCGAATCACTGAGCTGACAAGGTAAAAATCTGTTGTTCTGCCCCTGAACAAGGCAGTTAACCTCCTAGGCCGTCATTGAAAATAAGAATTTGTTCTTAACTGACTTGCCTAGTTAAATAAAGGTAAAATAAATAACAAATATACATACATACGTACACACACACACACACATATATATATACACACACATATATATACTGTATGTACAGTGCATTAGGAAAGTATTCAGACCCGTTTACTTTTTTCACATTTTGTTATATTACAGCCTTATTCTAAAATAGATTAAATATGTTTTTGCCCTCATCAATCTACACACAATACCCCATAATGACAAAGCGAAAACAGGTTTTTTGTAACTTTTTACTCATTTATATTTAAAAAAATTAAATACCTTATTTAGATAAGTATTCAGACCCTTTGCTATGAGACTTGAAATTGAGCTCAGGTAAATTCAATTGATTGGACATGATTTGGAAAGGCACACACCTTTTTATATAAGGCCACACAGTTGACAGTGCATGTCAGAGCAAAAACCAAGCCATAAGGTCAAAATAATTGTTCGTAGAGCAGGACAACGACCCTAAGCACATAGCCAAGACAGGGCAGGATTGGCTTCGGGACAACTTCAGGAATGTCCTTGAGTGGCCCAGCCAGACCCTGAACCCGATCAAACATCTCTGGAGAGACATAAAAATAGCTGTGGACCGACGCTCCCCATCCAACCTGACAGAGCGAGAGGAGAGGATGTGAGAGGATCTGCAGAGAAGAATGGGAGAAACTCTCCAAATACAGGTGTGCCAAGCTTGTAGTGTCATATAGAAGAACACTCTAGGCTGTAATAGCTGCCAAAGGTGCTTCAACAAAGTACTGAGTAAAGGGTCTGAATACTTATGTAAATGTGATGAGTTTTTTTTTATACATTTGCAAAAATTTCTAAAAACCTGTTTTTGCTTTTTCATTATGGGGTGTAGATTGATGAGGGAAAAAACTAATTTCATCCATTGTAGAATAAGGCTGTAACGTAACAAAATCTGGAAAAGGTAAAGGGGTCTGAATACTTTCCGAATGCACTATATACAGTACCAGTAAAAAGTTTGGACACACCTACTCATTCAAGGTTTTTTTGTTCTTTGTACGATTTTTCTACATCGTGGAATAATAGTGAAGAAATAAAATCTCTGAAATAACACATGAATTCACGTAGTAACCAATTTGTTTTTTAAACAAATCAAAATATATTTTATAATTGAGATTCTTCAAAGTAGCCACCCTTTTCCTTGATGATAACTTTGCACACTCTTGGCATTCTCTCAACCAGCTTCATGAGGAATGATTTTCCAACAGACTTGAAGGAGTTCCCACATATGCTGAGTACTTGTTGGCTGCTTTTCCTTCACGCTGTGGTCCAACTCATCCTAAACCATCTCAATTGGGTTGAGGTCGGGTGATTGTGGAGGCCAGGTCATCTGATGCAGCACTCCATCACTCTCCTTCTTGGTCAAATAGCTCTTACAGAGCCTGGAGGTGTGTTTTGGGTCATTGTAGAAAAACAAATGATAGTCCCACTAAGCGCAAACCAGATGGGATGGCGTATCGCAGCAGAATGCTGTGGTAGCCATGCTGGTTTAGTGTGCCTCGAATTCTAAATAAATCACAGACAGTGTCACAAGCAAAGCACCCCCACATCATCACACCTCCTCCACCATGTCGAGATCGTCCATTCATCTACTCTGCGTCTCACAAAGACACGGCCTAATGTCCATTGCTCGTGTTTCTTGACCCAAGCAAGTCTTTTCTTCTTATTGGTGTTCTTTAGTAGTGGTTTCTTTGCAGCAAATCGACCATGAAGGCCTGATTCACGCAGTCTCCTCTGAACAGTTGATGTTGAGATGTGTCTGTTACTTGAACTCTGTGAACCATTTATTTGGGCTGCAATCTGAGGTGCAGTTAACTCTAATGAACTTATCCTCTGCAGCAGAGGTAACTCTGGGTCTTCCTTTCCTGTGGCGGTCCTCATGAGAGCCAGTTTCATTATAGCGCTTGATGGATTTTGCGACTGCACTTGAAGAAACTTTCAAAGTTCTTGAAATTTTCCCCATTGACTGTCTTAAAGTAATGATGGAATGTCGTTTCTCTTTGCTTTTTTGAGCTGTTCTTGCCATAATATGGACTTGGTCTTTTACCAAATAGGGCTATCTTCTGTATACCACCCCTACCTTGTCACAAAACAACTGATTGGCTCAAACGCATTAAGAAAATAAATTCCACAAATTAACTTTTAACAAGGCACATCGGTTAATTGAAATGCATTCCAGGTGACTACCTCATGAAGCTGGTTGAGAGAATGCCAAGAGTGTGCAAAGCTGTCATCAAGGCAAAGGGTGGCTAGAATCTCACATATAAAATATATTTGGATGTGTTTAACACTTTATTGGTTACTACATGATTCTATATGTGTTATTTCATAGTTTTGATGTCTTCCCTATTATTCTACAATGTTGAAAATAGTAAAAAATTAAGAAAAACCCTTGAATGGGTAGGTGTGTCCAAACTTTTGACTGATACTGTATACATATTAGCTTTTCCCACAGGAATCCTGTCATTGTGCTAACGGTAGTTAGCAGTGGCTCATGAAACTACCTTCAACTTCTTTCAAACTGCATGCAGAGACAAAAAAAAAGATATCCATGAGTTCATTGCTGACAGTGATACTGCAAAACTAGTCTTTCTATTTGATTGAGTGCTTTGCAATTTGCTCATCAATTGAAATATATAGTGACCTCATCTGACTCCCAATAAGCATTGCATTCATCAACCATAGTAAATCAGGCCTTTTTTCACGTCACAGACTGTTATGGCGTGTACTCAAAGGATCAATAGAAGCAGGTAGCAACCCATTTAAAAACCTGTTAAATGATGAGTTACTGCTCAGCCAAGCATCCAAAACTTTTAAGTGCTCCAATGAGCAGCATCATCTACACAAGTGCTTCACCCCTACACACCCATAAATATTTCATGAACATTAGCACAATTACTTACAGTGTCTTATCAGACTGCTGAAAGGTGGAACTAACGGTGTATCTATGTAGTGAATAGCAAACAGAGGAATGGAATATGTTTCAAAGATGTAAGATATGGGAGATGGAGAGAGAGTGATGGAGAGAGAGAGAGAAAGTGATGGAGATGGAGAGAGAGAAATATATATTTTTTATGAACTAGAGAGAAAGAACAAGAAAGATGGAGCAAGATAGAAAGAGAGAAAGAAATAGAGACCGAAACAGAAGAGTGTGTAAGTGTGTATGCTTGGCCCGGCCCCATAGCTCCCACTGTGTGAGCTGTCTGATCTGAACAGCCGTGCTGGCAGGCCCTGTCACAGAGATCATCCTGGTTCACTGGGATGTGGATTACATGTGCATTAACATGTGGCGCTGGCTCTATGCGGGTCAAAACTTCTCAGTTGCCAACTAAGCCATGCCACTGCTGCCTACCAAGTAGCAACTACACAGACAGATTTGAGCCACAATGATAAAGTGAACAGCTACAGACTGGGAGTTCTACAGTACAACAGGTCTGGGTTTAATGTAGAGTTACAAAACTTTGCAACGCTACATTAAAATTGTAAAAATGCAAAAATGATCACAAAAGGATTCTGGATTTCCTGCTTATTTTTTCCTGATTCTGTGAATCCTCCAACCCGTGATTTCTGGAAGTCCTGGGTATTTTGCCAAAAAGACCGGCATTTTGCAATGCCAGTTCAATGCAACCACCTTTTGTGAAAGATCAACATCTATGCACGTGGTCGATTTTTTTCACCACATTTGTCACTGAAAAAAACAATAGCTTATCAGTATAGGATTGCTGTCATAACTTACAATGTGCCGTCAAAATTAGAAAGAGAAGACACTTTTCTGGTGGGGATGCAGGCTATAATTACATATGGCAGAATGTATACACAAAACAAAGAAAAACCACAGAGTACAAAAGTCTACTGGGTACACACGGCAACATTCATCTCAATTGAGATAATTGATGTTTTTCCCAGCTACAAGCAGGCTTGGGGGAAAGAGGCTTTGTGTTTTCTCTCTCTCTCTCTCACCACCTGCCACATGTTGCTCAGCCAGAGGAAGAAAGAGAAACAGAGAGAGAGAGAGAGAGAAAGAGAAAAAGAGAGAGAGAGATATGACTAAAGAGACAATGCCATACATAGAGATGAGGGAGAGGGAAAGGGAGAGGTGACTAAAGAGAGAGAAAAGAGTGTGTCGACACACAAACAGAGAGAGAGAGAGAAACAGATGCCGAGTGTGATAGCGAACGTGTGGTGGGTGTGACAGCCCCAAAGCTGTGTATGCATCCATCCATCAGAGTGAGTCTGACACTAACACGCGTGTTGGCCAATTAAAGAGAACGCCACAGTGGAAAAGCATAAATCATCTACTGGCATATGAAACATTTTTCTACTTCATTGTTCTGATAAATATTGATGTGGATTTACAATGCTGTCTATGAAAAGGTCAGGGTCAGGGAAATATAACATTACACTTCTGCTAGATTTGATAGGGTTGCAGGGGATGGATGCCCTCTGATTCAATATTTATCTGTAAATACAGTCGCATTCACCTATTTCCAGAAGGTGTCTGTCTTTCTGTCTGCAATATGTTAAATATTTCCGATGTCCTCTGTCTGTAAATTATGTTTCCGTACGAATAAGTTACTTGTGGAGGTTATAGAATAAACAGTGGCAGAATGCAGAGAAGCAGGGACAGACTGGCTAAAGATGGACCAGTCCATCTGGCATTGGGCAGAACTACCCTATGGCCAGTCTGTCTCCGACTGTAGGCTACGACAAATTCAGTCATTTTTCAATTGTAACTATAAGTCTGTCACACAAGTGTCTCATAGTCAATGTTCAGTTCATCATTCGATATTTTTGTAGTTGTTGTTTGTGAGACAATAGAGTTACAATCCTGATATAATGTGCTATCCATCCATACAAAATTAATTCAGTTGACCGATTGGTATGTGTTGAGTCAGCCTACTCTGCGGAACCTCCATTATCCTCTTGCCATCTGCCCCATACAGAGTCCAGTGCCACTGCCCCCACTTAATCAAACTGGCTGAAGGTGCGACTGTGGAGCCAATCGGAGACAAGGAAGAGCATTCACTTCCTGCCAGACTCCTCCCAGCCCTACACAGGGCTCCAGTTGTACTGCTATAGATACATCCTCAGGAGGGAAACAACTGAAAAACAAACCAACCCTAAAAAGAAAAGTCGTAACAAATAGTTTGCTTGTTGGAGAATATGTAATTGGCTACACATTTGTTTGTCATTAGCTGAACTTTCCACTTTATATAAACCCAACAGACTAATTAGAAATTGATAGTTCGATGTAAATGTGTCATTATTTCAGAAGCAGAAGCAGAGTCGCATGCCTTTTCAGTGGTATGCTAATTAAATCTGTTTCCTCTGCACAGCAAATGAACCTTGATGAGCAATGTGATCTCATTAAATGACAGACCTATGAAAGGACGGATGGAGCCAGTTAAAGTTAGAGCCACGTAACCTCGCTCTGTTTTTACTGACAGACACACCTGAGCACACAGGCTTCGTAACAGCTGGGAACTGACAGGCATGTCAACCTCATGCCTCTCTACCTTCTCCTACCTCTTTATTCGGCGCTTCAGCCGTTACCGTCGTGATTCAGTATCGGTTTAGAGCGCCCACCAACACTGACATGAAACTTGTGTTCTGAGAGTGAGTCAGAAATAAAAACACATTCATTTGTGCTTAAAGACAATAGATGGAGGGGGAGAGGATGGTACATGCCTTGAGAAAAGGCATAAGGGCTCTCTGTTTTACCATCATTATGTTGTTGATGGTGATATTTTCTATTTTCTGTGATCCATGATTCGAATCCTCCACCTCTTCACACTTTTAGAAAAAACTGTGACTGCCGGGATAATTGAGTTGAAGACTGATGTCAAAATCCACCCAAAGAAAGCCAGCCCCTGCCACCCCTCCTTCTCTCACCCTCCCTCCCTCTCCTCCTCCTTTAGCGCCTGAGCTAATAAGCTTCTAGTACATCTCTCTGAGTCACTACCAAGTGTGCTAACGCAGCCAAGGGAGGGTTCCTCTGCCCAAGTGTGTGTCAGTGTTAATTTTGTCAACGAAACACCCATTTTTCTGTGGCAATTGACGAGACGATTATTGATTAAATAGACCCAGCAAAAAAACACATTTTTTTTCATTTCGGTTGACTAAATTATCTCTGTGCCAAAAATCTGACTAGTAAGTGGTCTGGACAATATTTTTTAGAGTAATTGAGAGCTTTGCAGTGTTATTTGTTTGGTCCAATCAAAAGCATGCATGACATTAGAAGAATTGTAAGGCTTTCTCATTGCAATGTTGCAATGCGGTGGAAAATAAATTCCATGCCCAGGTCATTCACAAGTCACCTCTCTGCCGGCAATTCTCCAATCTAGCGGCAACAAATCATTGATGCAAATAAGGTATACACCATGGCTACTCTCCCGGTGGTACAAGCTTCCAGTAGAAAAAGGGGCACTTTACTTATCATGTCGATTAAAACAAGACCGAATGCAACGTTTCCATGGGAGAAGACAGCGTTTGCACCCACAAGTTGATGGGGAAACATACTCCCAACCTCAAGAGACATCTGAAAGCACATCATTCCAATATACGCTCAGGTAATAACAGATTGATAATGCTAGCTAGTTAACTTGCTGCAACCTATCAGAACACTATTTATGACAGAACTTTGATTAGGCCTACAATATAGCTACAATATGTCAAGAGGCAGGGTTCCAGACTGCAACCATTTTGACTTGGCTGTACGAGTTACATTTTTATTTAGTAGAGTCAATGTGTGATGAACATTCATTAAGCCTACATGGTCACCTCAGGGTACAGCTTATGTTCCCTCAGCCCTATGTTCCTTCAACCTATATTCCCCCAGCCCTATGTTCCCTCAGCCCCATGTTCCTTCAACCTATATTCCCCCAGCCCTATGTTCCCTCAGCACTATGTTCCTTCAACCTATATTCCGCCTAATGTTCTTCAACCTATATTCCCCCGGCCTATGTCTCTCAGCCCCTATGTTCCTTCAACCTATATTCCCCGGCCCTATGTTCCCTCAGCCCTATGTTCCTTCAACCTATATTCCCCCGGCCCTATGTTCTCTCACCCTATGTTCCTTCAACCTATATCCCCGCCCTATGTTCCTCAGCCCTATGTTCCTTCCCCTATATTCCCCCGGCCCTATGTTCTCTCAGCCCTATGTTCCTTCAACCTATATCCCGCCGGCCCTATGTTCCCTCAGCCTCTATGTTACCCTTCAAACTATATTCCCCCGGCCCTATGTTCTCTCAGCCCTATGTTCTCTCAGCCCTATGTTCTCTCAGCCCTATGTTCCCTCAGCCCTATGTTCCCTCAGCCTATGTTCCCTCAGCCCTATGTTCCCTATGTTCTCTCAGCCCTATGTTCGCTTGGCCCTATGTTCCCAGGGCCCGATGTTCCCACAACCTATGTTCCCTCAGCTCTATGTTCCCTACGTTCCCTCAGCCCTATGTTCCCAGGGGCATATGTTCCCTCGACCTACAGCAGTGCTGCCTCTGTCTTATACGCAGACTACGCATATATATTTTTGGGGCACTTAGAATAGTAGAATACAAAAGGCGCAATTTCGAAATGTGGTTGTGCATCAGCAGTTTTCTACTTGTTATGTCAGTCAATGACAGTCACTCAATTAGCCCATGTCAGCTAACATTTTTCAGATTGCTAGGTAAATTAGTCTAGCCAGCTATCTAAACCTTGTAGTAATCATCCCCAAATTACCGACCGGGCACGCAGCTCATGCCTCCATGGGCCTTTTTTGTCACTCTCAGTCAGACATCATATGAACATGGCATAAATCATGGCAAAATGTGTAGAATTGCAGGACATTTGCTTTAAACAGTAAAAGTTTCTCTCCACTTCATGGTAAAATGTGTAGAATTGCACGAAAACAAATGATAAACTGCACCTTTTTCTCCACCCCATAGCACAATGTGAAGAATTGCAGGAAATTAAAGTGGAACTGGCAGCATTTTAACTACTTTGTTGATATGAAACAAACAGACAACCAAAAACATCAAATTCTCAGTCTATGCTATTAAACCAACTTTATAAAGTAAAACTAAAATTGGTTCTATTTGACTCAAAATTCCATGACATACAGTGAGGCATTGTTGGCAGAATAGATGGATGCAGTTCAATGCATGATTCATATAATTCACCAATACATTTCTTAGTCTAAAAAATATTGCTATCGGGTTGTAAATCACAGCTGGCCTGGTACATTGTTTGCTGCCTCCATTCGGGATGCACTGTTTCAGTTTCAATGACTCAATATGTTGGACGATTGTAACTAAGGCTGGGAATGTCAATAGAATCAAACTAGCAAGGGCAATGATCACAAGTCAGTCATAACGTGGCTAATAGGCTAGTGTATCGGTTTATGTAGCTATTTATGTAGCAAGCTAATAACACAGAGCCTACTGTTAGCTAGCTGCTGGGAGGATGTCATGTCTTTGGAAGAGTGGGTGCGTGACCGACTTCTCCCCCTCATATAGTTTTTTTGGTGGCTACAGCTAGCTAGAGAAGTGTAACAGTATAACTTTAAACCGTCCCCTCGCCCCGACACGGGCGCGAACCAGGGACCTTCTGCACACATCAACAACAGTCACCCACGAAGCATCGTTACCCATCGCTCCACAAAAGCCGCGGCCCTTGCAGAGCAAGGTGCAACACTACTTCTAGGTTTTCAGAGCAAGTGACGTAACTGATTGAAACGCTAGTAGCGCGTACCCGCTAACTAGCTAGCCATTTCACATCCGTTACACTCACCCCCCTTTCAACCTCCTCCTTTTCCGCAGCAACCAGTGATCCGGGTCAACAGCATCAATGTAACAGTATAACTTTAAACCGTCCCCTCACCCCGACGCGAACCAGGGACCCTCTGCACACATCAACAACGGTCGCCCACGAAGCATCGTTACCCATCGCTCCACAAAGGCCACGGCCCTTGCAGAGCAAGGTGCAACACTACTTCTAGGTTTTCAGAGCAAGTGATGTAACTGATTGAAACGCTAGTAGTGCGTACCCGCTAACTAGCTAGCCATTTCACATCCGTTACAGAAGCAGGTGTCATTTGGTTAGCTAGCTAGCTATGCTGAAGTTGAAAAACTGTTATCTAGTCAGCATATCTCTTGCATTCGTAAATTCACTCTGGCTATCTACTCCGATTTCAGAGCACTCTCGTTTGAGAGCGCAGAATAACTGATGAATTTACGAAAGCGCAACACCTGCTGAATATGAGTAACAGTCACGAACGCTCGAGATAATATGTAAACAGCCTAACCAGCTCTGCTAGGGCAAGTAAAATGGTCCGAGTGAGGTGTTCTCTCATTTGTGTCGGGAAGTAGCTAGCAAGCTAGCCAACTTCAGCTAGTTAGCTTGGGTGCTTGACTGCTGTTGTGAGGAACGCTCTGATCAACACTACTCCTCAGCCAGACCGTCCAGTGTGCGCACTGAACGCTTGGAGAGCAAAACACTTTGAATTTAAGAAAGACCCAGAGCACACTCTGACACACTGAAGGCAATTTATGAACGCACCCATAGTTGTCAATCAAATGTATTTGGCATTGATCAAATGAGCAGGCAGGCAAGTTCCCATTCAGTTATCAAAACATGGGTTGGGACAAGCATGCATTGTCAGGCAAGCTGCAGAAGGACGAGCAGGCTATTACCCATCGTTTATCAGTGCAATTAATACAGCCAACTAACATAAAAAGTTTGAGAGGGTTTATTTAAGAGGGTTTATCTAATGTTCCCTCATTAGATTTTTCTTGCTCTGGCTAGCATTAGTTGTTGATCTTGTTGTTGTTGATGTGCATAACTGAGGGCAAGCGAGCCTAACTTTTAATATTTGTTTGGGGACTGTAAAGGACTCCTTTGGGATTTACATATTTACAGAAATCCATTCAGGTGTATTTTGTGGCTTTTGGTGAATGCGTTCTGATGATCTAAAGTTGCGCTGTTGCCACCGCCTGTAAACACACCGTCCAGTTCAAAGTGAATGATGGCAGGTCCTACCGCCTGTAAACACACAGTCCAGTTCAAAGTGAACGATGGAAGGCCCATGTGGCAAATGGCTTAGTTACATAAAGGCCTACTGTAGCTCTGATTGGCTATATATGCAATTCAATTCTATTTAGTGCAGTGTATATTAAGTGTCAAAACGCATGGCCGCTTTCCCACTCTATATTGCTATAAAAATATAAAAAAAAAAATTTCACAAATACCTTACTACACATAATTCGCAAACAAGAATATATAAAAATGTGAAAATGTTATGCCCATGAGGTTTATTTCTTTATTTGAATCCCCATTAGTTTTTGCAAAAGCATCAGGTACTTTTACTGGGGTCCACAAAAACACAAAACATGACAAGTAACAAAAACCAATGTTCTGAAAGACAAGGACAGTCACACAAATGTAAACAAAAAAAGGATACAAAACATATAACAAAAAAATGGTGTGCTTTAGAGTGTGTCTGTGTGTTTGTGTATGTGTCCCCTCGCAGTCCCCGTCGTTCCATCAGATGTTGTTTAATCCGTTTTTTTAAGGTCATTTTGGTGTTTGCTTGAGTAATTGGAGATGGAAGGGAGTTCCATGCGGTAATGGCTCTCTATAATATTGTGCGTTGCTGTGAATTTGTTTTGGGCTCGGGGACTGTGAAGAGACCCCTGGTGGCATGCCTTATGGGGTATGTACTGTATGGGTGACGGTGCTGAATGTCATTTGATTATGCACGCAAGCTGTAATTTTCATCACAGTAATATTTCTTATGAAAACTGAAAGAGAAGCAGATCATCTCTAATCAACCCTCAACCAGGAAAGACTGGCATGTTGTTGATGTTAGTTCTGTATGTGCAGTTAAGGGCAAGGTGTGCTGCTCTGTTTGAGCCAGCTGCAGCTTTGCTAGGCCTTTTGTTGCTGCACTTGACCATATTACCGGGCAGTAATCAAGACGGGACAAGAGCAGAGCCGTAACAACTTGTGAAGTTGATTTTATGTATGAAAAACGGAACAAAATGTTTATAACAAACCCCCTCATCTTCAAATCAAATCAAATTGTATTGGTCGCATGCATATATTTAGCAGATGTTATTGCGGGTGTAGTGAAATGCTTGTGTTCCTAGCTCCAACAGTGCAGTAGTATCTAACAATTCACAATAATACACACACATCTAAAACTAAAATAATGGAATTAAGAAATGTAAATATTAGGACAAAAAATGTCGGAGTGGCATTTCACAACAACTTCGTCAATATGACTTGACCATGATAATTGACCATCCAATGTTATACCTAGGAGTTTAGCTTCCTCAACTTGCTCAATGGTCACACCCTTTGTGCACATCTTCAGTTGAGGTTTAGGTCTTGTTTTGAATGTTTTGAACCAAATACAATGCTTTTAGTATTCCAGTCTACGATCCTGGTTCGTTTCCAGGCTGTTTCACAACCGGCAGTGATTGGGAGTTCCATAAGGCGCCGCACAATTGGCCCAGCGTTGTCCAGGTTAGGGTTTGGCTGGGGTAGGCCGTCATTGTAAATAAGAATTTGTTTTTAACTGACTTGCCTAGTTAAATTAAGGTTACATTTATTTTTTTATTTTTAAATACTCTTTATTTAGAATTTCAGTGAGCTCACTGGCTTTGCTGACATGTAGAGTGTGGCGTCATCTGCATACAAAGTCATTTTGGCTTTGTGTAATACAAATAATAGTGGCAAATCATTTGTAAAAATAGATAAGAGTAACGGTCCAAGGAAACTGCCCTGAGGGACACCGCTAGAAGCGGCACTGACCTACAGTATGTTCCTTCAGCCCTGAAACAGTAAAGCGCATTATCATGATTCCTGTTATGAAAGTGTCTGCCAAGCTCCTGGGCCTGTTTCGCTGGGGCCTGCTGCTGTGATGAGCCAGCCACTTGATGTGTGCTCCGGGAGGAAGAAAAAAGGCTTCTGATTGTATAACATTTCAAAATCCAATTGCGGGATACACATATTTGGAAGCAACTACTCTTGTTCTCAGCATTCATTTTTCTTTGTCATCTCTTAATTTTGAGCTCAGTAGCAACTATTTTACAACTGAGATATCTGATATGGGTTTAAGATACGAAGAGTGCAAAATGCGTAATTGCGCATCGGCCATTGCGAGTGCATAAGGTAGCAGGCTACAACTGCAACGTTTTTTTAGGACATTCAATTAACTGTTAGATTAACACATGACTACTAGCAGTGTGTATTACATGTTATGATAGCTATCTAGCTCCTAATAAATTAGCCTATGATGTTAGTGCACATAAAGATGTAAGCACATTCATCTCTATTGAACAACAACATTCTGAAAATTCTGGAGCCCTATTTTAACAGTAAAATATATCAACAATAGCCTATTGTCGACCCACAATCACTGGAAAATATCTTGAATCATGCATTCCTGCTTAGACATGTTTGATGAAAACCTATTTCTTGAATAGCCTACCATCTCAGTGGTCTATTACACTGTCTAAAGCACTGTGAATTACTTTAGAAAAGTGACTACTATTTTTTTCTATTGCGTGACACCGCAAAAAAAGTTGGTGCGACCAAATCACAGGCTGGTGCCACCAACTGAAAAAGTTAGCGGCACCAGTGCCACCAATGTTAGTCTGAAGCTCTGTCAAGGGGTGTGATTTTTAATCTGCTGCAGAGTTGTGTTCTTCTGCCAATTTGGCTGTTGGGAAGAGAATCATGCGATAGGATGTTATGCCGTAAAATATGTTTTTTAGGACAAGGCTATGTTTGTGCACGTGGAAGTCTGTGATTTACTATAGGTTAATGAGGCAATAAAAATGGGGTGTGACTAAAATTTGACTCAAATGAAAGGGCATTCGGTTGGCAAAAATGGCCCACTGTTTTCGTCATTTTGAATCATGTTAAATCATTATTCAAGTTTCAAAAATGTGACTTAATGATATTTTAGTCAAAATGACTAAGACTAGACCTAATCTAAAACAAGAGTGCCAAAAGGAACACTGGTGTGTGTGTGTGCCTGTGTGTGTGTGTCTGTGTGCACTAGCCCATCCATTCACCGAGGAATAGACCATGTTGTTTAATGCCATCCCACTGTTAACTAACTGTGAAAGGGCGTGTGTGTGGGGTTCTAACTCTCTGTGTGTGTTTGTCTATGGTTCGTCAGGGGGCCTCCCAAAGACGACACACACTTCAAAGGGTTCCCTCCGCGATATGGAATAGTGATACTTGGTTGGCCTCAAGACAAATGGTTTAGGTACTGATCCTCCGCCACTGTTTTCTTTACGATTAGAGAGGTGGCGGAGCAAAATGTCATTTAGTCTGAACGCTGTTCTGCTAGGATTTGCCGCGCTGTTTGTCTTCTTAAATCTACAACAGAGGAGTTGGCAAATGAACCCTGAGTCCCTATGAATAAAACAACAGAGAAGAGAAGGAGAGAGAGAAGGAGAGAAACCTCTCCCACCTAGGCACTAGCATTTGAGGAGCAGCGGGGAACCATGGAAATGTGATTTGAGCCGACAGTGGTAGTCCTACAGCAGTCACCTGTGCAGTGTGAGGAGAGGAGAGGAGAAAGGAGGAGAGGAAAGAGGGGAGGAGAGAGGGGAGGAGAGAGGAGAGAGGGGAGGAGAGGAGAAAGGAGGAGAGGAGAGGAGAGAGGAGAGAGGAGGAAAGGAGAGGAGTGTAGGGGAGCAGAGGAGAGGAGAAGAGAGAGGACAGAAGGAAAAGCGGGATACCTAGTCAGTTGCACAACTGAAAGCATTCAACTGAAATGTTTCTTCTGCATTTCACCCAACCTCTCTGAATCAGAGAAGTGCGGGGGGCAGCCTTAACAGTGGGTTAACTGCCTTGCTCAGGGGCAGAACGACAGATTTTTACCTTGTCAGCACGAGGATTCGATCCAGCAACCTTTCGGTTCCTGGCCCAACGCTCCTACCCACCAGGCAACCTAGAGGAAAGTCCCTAGGTTTTGCTCTGAAGGCTTTTACTATTCTTTTAGTAATCTGTCAGCAGCAATATGTCAATTGTACTGTATTACATTACTGGCCTGGTTTACTTTAATGTCTGTCGGACTTTGTTATTGACAAGCTGGAGCAGCTTGTCAACTATAATTTCAACAGCAAGCAGTGTAAACTCTGGATAAAATCATATTACACAAAAAGAAGATGGGTTTGTAATATGCCATCACCTTCTATTTCGGAATACTATTTTTTAATTCATCTGTACAATCACTTTGTGGTAGGTTGAAACACTCCACATCGCTCGTAATAGCCCATCATGCACCTATGTTTCAACTGCACATGGCTGAATGTACTGTATTACGGGATAATGATGTCACATTACATAGAAACTGAGGTCATTAGTAATAGAGGCAGCCAGTTCACGGATGACATTTAAAAACTGAAGAGACATTATTGACTAATGGATATGTTGATGTTGGGTCCAAAACAGACCAGTCCTTCCCTCTCCCCCCCCAGCGCCCCTCTCTCAGATTTCCATGGTTATTATCACAGGAGTGCAGCTGACAGTGTCGTGGCACAGAGTCAAGTCGACAACGTCGGGACCGGGCAACAACAAGGCTCTGCCAACAAGATGGAGTGTTTATTTATTTTCCCCTCTACAAACATTGAAATACCTCTGCTCTGTTTCTCTGGCATGCAGTCCAGAACCTGGTTGGTTACTATGATATGATATGCCAGTGTCCGTTTAGCTGGTGGCCAATCAATGACATTTCAATAAGCTTTCTTGACCCTGTGGTCCCAATTAGCACAGCAATCTAGCCTACGCTCTCACCTCCTCGCCCCCTATAGCTTTGCATCCTATCCTCTTCTCCCCTCACCTCCTCCTGCCCAAATCTCACCTCTGTAACTGGCTGTGGCGTAACCAATGAGCTCGTTAATGTGAACGGTTGCCGAGGGACACCTTTGTTGTGCTATCAGCGGACATGAATTAGTCATACGCTGTTTGTCCACATGTATTATTCAGATGTGGAGTGTGGGTGTGGAGGTGGCATTACTAGAGGACTCATTTATAATATTGTAGCTATGGACCTCATGGTCGGGATACTTAATAACCCCAAGCTGGTCTTAACTAGTACACATTCATCATGAAAATACTCTGTCTATACTTTGTGATGTTCATGTTAAATGTGTGAGTACAGCTTTAGGAGAGCGCAGGACTTAAGAGGGGCTAAGAGAGAGAACCAGGATACAGAGTATGGAATTCCTCACATTGGATTCCCTTCTTATTACTAAGAACAGGTGGATCTGTAGCAGTCTCCCATCTAAAGTGATGCAGTGGTGGACAAAGCCTTGATACAGTACAGTACAGTTTGACTAATCCTGTATGATAAGAACAGCCCCCCCCCCCACACACACACACACACAGACAATCACTACGGTACGGTATGGCCTATTTGCTATGCACAGGTCTGTCTGAATAAGTGGTGGTTTAATAATAATGGACTGAACAGTTCTTCTAACAGGGAAGTCAGGGCCTCTTCTCCTGCATGTACGAACACTCTCTCGCTCACTCTATCCTTCACGGAATTGTATTTTGTGCTTGAGTGAATTAGGTGATCATTTTTTATCTTACATGCGGCTATGGCTTCTGGAGTTGGCTCCCAGGAAATTGGAGGGGAAAATAAGTTGAACATTTATCGCATGCAGGGGTTAATCTCCTGAAATAGTGGGATTTGGTCAGAAGACGAAAGTGGAAAAATCAGACGCTGCACTGAATTACAGACAGACCGCACTTTTCTCTGTGGAAGAAGAAGAATCAAGCAGTGTGCTCTGGTAAAGATACACACACACCATTTGTGGTCTAATCTGACTGAATAATATCATTTGATAATCTAAAGCATTTTTTGTTGACACCAAAAAAAAGTACTGTATATATTGTATGGCTGGTAGGTGCTGTAAGACAATTATGCAATAGGACATGAGTGGGTGTGGTATATGGCCAACGTYCCACGGCTAAGGGCTGTTCTTATGCACGACGCAACACAGAGTGCCTGGATAGCACTTAGCCGTGGTATATTGGCCATATACCACAAACCCCAGAGGTGCCTTACTGCTATTATAAACTGGTTACCAACGTAATTAGAGCAGTAAAAATAAATGTTTTGTCATACCCGTGGTATATGGTCTGATATACCACAGCTTTCAGCTAATCAGCATTCAGAGCTCAAACCACCTGGTTTATAATTAAGCAATAATGCCTAAGGGGGGGTGTGGTATATGGTCAATATACAATGGCTAAGGGCTGTTCTTATGCACGATGCAACACAGAGTACAGACTGGATACAGCACTTAGCTGTTGTATATTGGCAATATACCACAAACCCCAGAGGTGCCTTATTGCTATTATAAACTGGTTAGCAACGTAATTAGAACAGTAAAACTAAATGTTTTGTCATACCCGTGGTATACTGTCTGATATACTATTGCTTTCAGCCAATCAACATTCAGAGCGCAAACCACCCAGTTTATAATGTCTTACAACATCTTATACAATAACAGCATTTGTTCCTATTAATCCTTCGTCAGTCAAAAAATATAGCCACTTTCAACCAGAAGGGAAAGAATCATGAAAATTGATGATTTCAAGCACACAAAACCTCAACTCGACCTAGGGCTGGGTGGTATACCGTATATTACTATATATCGGTATTGATGCAAGGACTTGTGTGGGTTTTTACTTTACCTTCTATAATGGTATTTGAATGTTTGGTTTGTTAAATATGATACGCTGTGTGTAACGTTCAATTTTATAGTTTACTCCGCTACTTGAGTCATCTCTCTCCACTCTCTCGCTCTATGCTGATTGTCACTCAGCAGGGCATTGGTTGTTGCTCGACCAGGAGACACTTGCATTCAGTCTGGCTAGCTAGCTAGCAAATAAATGAGTCAGAGAAAACGTAGCTATACAGCCTGATACCAGTGATGGTGTAGGCCTAAATCTTATAGGGTCCTCTAGGAAATACTGACCAACACTTTAGTTCCTACCCTGTCACAATAACTCCTCCCTGGCATTATAATTTGTAGTCATTTCAAACAACAACAAATACAGATACTGTATTCAAAGTGCCCATCATTATCGTTTAACTATAGAATTAGAATAATAACTATTTTCCATGATTCCAACAGTTCACCCAAGTGTTTGGATCTAAATAGTCAAATCGCAATTGCAACACTTGGTTAAAAATAAAGCCAAGATTTTTTGCCCATATCATGCAGCCCTACTGGCAGTGTGGAAATGATCTCAATTGAGTGCAGGAAATGTATAAAAATGCAAAAGTTTAATTGAACAGTTTAAAACAATCAGAATGGAGAGAGACTCATTGAAATCACTTAAAATGTATGTGTTGCCACCCTAGGGTTACGCACTACTCATAAAGCAAATTTAAAAACATTTTAAAAAAAACATTATATACCATTATACCGCAGCCCAGCCCTATTTCGACCCCATCAAATAGGCAGCTATACACACACATACACCCACTGTGTGTTGTGGCAATTCATTTCATTGAATGTGAGTATAGTATGTGGCAGCACATAAGCCCAGTATCTAAGGCTAGATAGCATTGTGTGCGTGTCCGTGTGTGTGTGTGGGGGGGGGGGGGGGGGGGGCATGTGTGGAGCATCACTGTAGCTCATTCATGGGTCACTATACCTCGTTATGGGTTTCCCATTGTAAGGAGAATATCAGCGTGGTTGGACAATAACCACAGACACCCATTATAGAGTGAAGGGAATTCTCTGTAAACACTGGCTAGACGGAGAGACACACCACTCTGCAATCACTCTCTTACACACACACACACACACACACACACACACACCACACACACTTGTGTGGAGCATCTGTAGCCTCATTCATGGTCACTATACCTCTGTTATGGGTTCCCCATTGTAAGGAGAATATCAGCGTGGGTTGGACAATACCACAGACACCATTATAGAGTGAAGGGGATTCTCTGTAAACACATGGCTAGACGGAGAGACACACCACTCTGCAACTCACTCTCTTACACACCACACACCACACACACACACACACAACCACACAACACACACCACACACACACCACACACAACACAACACACACACACACACACGCACGCACACACGCACGCACACACACGTACCAACGGCGGATTGAGTGAATCTCACACAGTAGTAATTCTACCTGTCATTTGTCCTTTGAAATTGTAACAAATATGGTGATTTATAACATGAAACTCTCCTCTGCAAGTTGTCTTTCTTTCTCCCTTTCCTTTTCTTGTTGGGGGTTGGGGGTCAGGTGGTGGATGTTGGGGTGTTGGGGGTTAGGTGGTGGGGTTCTGGTGGTCGGGTTTGAGTGGCGGGGTTGGGCTGGTTGGGTTGGGGGGAGATAAGTCGCTGATGGCAAAATTGCAGGGCATCCATTTATAGTGTGTGGCAGGTGTGTGTTGGTGTGTGTGTGTGGTGTGTGTGTGTGTGTGGTGTGTGTGTGTGTGTGTGTGTGTGTGTGTGTGTGTGTGGTGTGTGTGTGTGTGTGTGTGTGTGTGTGGGTGTGTGTGTGTGTGTGTGTGTGTGTGTGTGTGTGTGTGTGTGTGCCAGCCATGAATAGTGTGTGGCAGGTGTCAGGCAGACATGTTTCACCCTCCCCCTCCTTCCTTTGAGTGGAGATGTCAGCATAACTCAACATGTCAGTTTGGGGGCCAGGGTAGGGGTATGGGGGGTGAAGGGAGAGCATGTTGTGTTGTGTGAGTTGTGTGTGGTACTCTTGTGTGTGTACTCTGTGTGTGTGTGTGTGTGTGTGTGTGTGTGTGTGTGTGTGTGTGTGTGTGTGTGTGTGTGTGTGTGTGTGTGTGTGTGTGTGTGTGTGTGTGTGTGTGTGTGTGTGTACAATAGGCCCCCTTTCCACTACCTGTTAATGAGGTGTGACTGGTCGTGTGGAGAACCACTGGACTGTCTACCAGCCTCTCCTCCCTTCCTCTCTCTCTCTCCTCCTCTTTCTCTCCTCTACCTTCCTTCCTGTCCTTCTCTCCATAGCTTCCTGTTTCCCTCCCTCTGATCCTCTTTCTGCACCTCTCCAGGTGTATGGTCCTGCCAGTCTGACTCCTGGACTCCTATCTGGTACTGATTCTTCTGCTAGCAAGTTTTCCGAAGAAGGATCTACTTGCAATGACTGTGCTATTTGGTTGTTTTCCATAGTTAACTTAGTGGAATGCACTGACTATAATTTGTGTCTGCTAAATGTCAACGTAAAATGTAGTACCATCTGGTCAAAAGTAGTGCACCCCATAGGGAACATGGTGCCTTTTGAGACTCAGCCATTACCTCCAATATCTGTCCCCCGGGCAGGAGGCACACACAATGTGAAGCAGTCTAATTAACAATGTCACATCACATCCAGTTAGGAGATATCCAACAGCATTACAGTACATGCCTTTAGACAGCTAGCTTAGACCTCATCTATCCTCACTCTATGCCCACGCATGCAATGCCCAATGACTTAGGCCTGCTTGGCACTTCACATTTCTTTACATAAACAAATTGCACTTCTTATACTTCTTATAAAAACATATTCCCTACTGAGCCACCTACTCCAATTTAATATTTTACTAACGTGCAAAGTACAGCTGTAATTGAATAAACCTCATTATGAGGAAATAGGAGTGGAAGGCTTGATGAAGGAGGACTGTAGGATTTGTACCAAATGGCACCTCATTCCCTATATAGTGCACTTTTTCTAAGTGCACTACATTAGGAATAGGGTGCCATTTGGGACGCAATGGAAATGTCCTTAGGTCCCCCGATCTGTTTGGCACCTGAAAGGAAGTACTAATGAACACTACACTGAAAACTAATTGGTAAACAATATGGTTAGAATTCAGCGTACACAGAAATGTGCCTTCATGTTTCCTAAAACAACTTACCTGATGTACAGATTCTGCATTTTGTAAATGGCTATTTGTTTGCGTTATTCAATTTGAACACAATTTTTCCATACATAAAAATACATTCAATGTCAATGGAGATACTGCTCCAGTTAACAAAACCCAAGTATTTTAGGAATACTGTTTACATAAAACTCTGTCTGAGCATATTACTTGATTGTACTTGTTTAGTACTGCTAATTCACTTACCAGTTTTATTCTGCCGTAATGAGGATGACAGTAATCTAATAGTACAGAGGTTTATGCAAATTAACTTTCAGTTGCTTTTCGATATTTGAAAATGAAAAGACAATAACTGTTGAGTTAAAGTGATTACAAGTAGAACGAAATGCAAGACCAAACCATCCCTGGAGATTCCACGCTAGTGTGGGTTTAGAAGAGAGGCAGTGGTTGGAAGAATTCATATGAATACATTGCTCTGTGTCTTACGCACTACACAAATGTAGAACTTGATTTAAAAGACGAATAATAACACACATACACAACAGTGTGTGGAGAGACAGCCTATTATAGTAGAAAGGAGGCTGATAAAAAGTGGTCTTGAGGGGCGAGTTTAAAGTCGCTCATCCAAATCAAACAGGAAACATGAGATGAAGGACTAGCCAGCCAGGCACTCTGAGGGGAGTTATTGATGAAGTGTGTGTGTGTGTGTGTGTGTGCGTGTGTGTGTGTGTCACTCTCTTGGGAGTTATTGATTTGTCGGCACGGAGCGGCTGTCATTGAGACAAACACACAGGAAAGCCCCAAAGGTGATCATTACCACTGAGCCAGAGTGTCACTAACCATTAGGGAACATCACTGACTGTCTCTGGCTGCACCCTGACACTGACTTTTTCTGGAAGGAAAGAAACACACACACACACACACACACAAACGATACAACACGTCCTTAGCTTTAGTACCAATGGAACAACTACCCTGAGGGAATATGCTTCCAAGCACCAATAGACACACAAATAAATCATTGACTGGACTGGCTGCCCACAGTGGCTGCGTCCCAAATGGAACGTCCCAAATCGCTTTCAAAGTGCACTATTTTTGGTCAAACTTTTGGGAGGCGTCCAGTGGCTGGAGAATTTTGTGGAACCTTTTTCCTCGTATACTAGATCGAACAAGCAGTTTAGCCTAAAGGCTAGAAGCCTGGTATGAGAATACACTATACACTGCTGACAAGAACATAGTGTCATACATAAAGTGTAAAGTGTATTCAGTTCATTTGTAAAGACATCTAATCATCCAACGTAATAATAACTGTAATAACAACACTAAAAGGTCAACTGCCATCAGCATTCCAAGGAGCAATACCATTCCACAGTAATAGGTATATTCATATTACGAACAGATGTATTCAAATCTCATATTGCAGACAGTCTACTTTCCAATATTTGTCTAACCCACAACAATACGTGCTATAACGAAGATGCCTGTATATTAGCAGTAATGATGGTGGTTTTTCATCTGATAGCTGTGATGTTATAATGTTACTGTAATAATGGAGAGTTTGTGGTTGGCATCATGGGCTGTGTAGAAAATGATCTGGATTTCCCTTTTTCAAGTGGGACACGACACCACGGCTTCCAGTTTGAACTATTGTCATTTGAATGATTCTGTTGTCCTGTGAGTCCATATTGGGTTTTAAGGTTTTAAAATGGAGCCAGTTTGATTGACAAAAAAACCTACATTGTCACACTAAGCGTCCGCAGTCACAGACAGACAGACAGCAGGGCACATGATACTGCTGACAGCACAAACTCTGTAAGTATCCCACAGTATCTTGCCAAGCTGAGCACTTTCATGGCTTTGTCCTCTCCTCTCCTCCATATCCCTCTCTCCCCTTCCTCCCCCACTCTCCCTCCAAAGCTGAGAGACAAATTAAACAAGTCCTGGTAATGGAGGAAACATAAGCCTCTGGCAGTCGTGCTATTAGCCAGCCTGCTTATTTGTTAACTGACTGGATTAATTTGTTGTGTTTGGTATGTGAGGCCACCTGCTTGGTGGCTCCATGGCTGGGTGAAGGGCATTGCATTCTGAGCCTCTCTCGGTGCGGTAGGTTAGTTCACTAATCTGCCTCCAAGGATGATTGCAGGTTTCTGTGGCATAAGGTGGTGGTGGCCGCCTCGACCAGTCGCCCTCCCTCCTGGTGCATCTTTTTTCTCATGCTTCCCCATGGTGGATCGCACATTAGCGGACGCTTCATTTCATCACTCGGGGGACTGGCTGTTGACCCTCAGGAGCCTTGACTCCTTTAGTTTGTCTGCCCGGCTGACCGGAATACAAATGGAACAGATCAGCAGGGTCTATACACACTGTCTCAGAATCAGACTAGGGAATGAAACAGCAGTATCAGTCTAGGGCCAGCCCAGTGCTTCCTCAGACTATACACTCAGACTGTAGACTATGTTTAGGTTGCTGGAGGATCCTTTAGGGGTTCTTCAAATTGAAAATGTGGGGGAACCCCTATAAGTTATTCAAAGAAACCCCATTAATGTTTCCACAACTAACCTTTTGGGGTTAATTTTTTTAACCCCTTTTCCCCATTATTATTATTACCAACAATAACACAATATTTTAGTTGTCACTGTTTATAGGAATAACAGAATAACCAAATCCAAATAGGTACCCTCCCAGCCCCAAGTTCAATAGGTATATCATCTGGCGTGTTGATGTCTTTTGTAGGCTATCCATAGCCAGAATGATTTTGCAGTGCATGGTGATCAAACAGGTGTTCTGTTATATTCATCAGTGGTGTAGGGAGGGTAAAGTCTGTGAATACCCAAAATATATAATTTTACAGATGATTAACAAAACGTGCACATGACAGTATTCATATCTTGTTTTTTGTGGTAAAAATTATGTGAATGAAAAAACAGTTTTCATACAAATACCTAGACCATAATGTAGAGGCCTCTGGGATCTTCATTGAAGAGGTATGGGAGTAGGAAGATGGCTGCTGTTACTGAGTCATATAAGGTTGTAGATGATACATGAAACTACTTACTTATGATACATGAAACTACTTTTTCCAGTTATTAATAAGCACGCACCCATTAAGAAAATTACAGTAAAAACTGTTAAATCACCTTGGATTGATGAGGAATTGAAAAATTGTGTGGTTGAGAGGGATGAGGCAAAAGGTATTGTCACGCTCTGACCGTAGAGAGCTTTTTATGTCTCTATTTTTGTTTGGTCAGGGTGTGATTTGGGTGGGCATTCTATGTTCTTTTTTCTATGATTTGTATTTCTGTGTGTTTGGCCGGGTGTGGTTCTCAATCAGAGGCAGCTGTCTATCGTTGTCTCTGATTGAGAACCATACTTAGGTTGCCTTTTCCCACCTGTCTGTGTGGGTAGTTGTCTACGTATGTGTAGTGGCCTGCGAGCACTACGTAGCTTTACGTTAGTTAGTTATTTTCTTGTTTTTTTGGCGACATTAAATAAACTAAAATGTACGCTCACAACGCTGCGCCTTGGTCCATTTCTTTCGACGAGCGTGACAGAACTACCCACACCAAAAGACCAAGCAGCGTGGTAGGCGGGAGCAGAGTTTTTTGGAGAGTTGGACATGGGAGGAAATCCTGGATGGCAAGGGACCCTGGGCAGAGACGGGAGAATATCGGCGTCCTAAAGAGGAGCTGGAAGCAGCTAAGCCGGAGCGGCGACGCTACGAGGAGTTGGCTCAAAGAAGCGTGCACGAGAGGCAGCCCCAGAATTGTTTTTTTGGGGGGGGGGGGCACACGAGGAGTGTGGCAGAGTCAGGTAGGAGACCTGAGCCAACTCCCCGTGCTTACCGTGGCGAGCATGTGACTGGTCAGGCCCCGTGCTATGGGGTGATGCGCACGGTGTCCTCAGTGCGCACTCATAGCCCGGTGTGCTATATTCCAGCTCCTCGCATCTGCTGGGCTAGGGTGAGCATCCAGCCAGGAATGATTGTGCCAGCCCTGCTCTCCAGACCTCCAGTACGTCTCTACGGCCCAGGATATCCTGCGCCGGCTCTGCGCACTGTGTCTCCAGTGCGTCTGCACAGCCCAGTGCGTCCTGTGCCTGCGACCCGCACGTGCAGGGCCAAAGTCACCATCCAGCCAGGACGGGTTGTGCAGGCTCTTAGCTCGAGACCTCCGGTGCGCCTCCACGGCCCAGTGTATCCGGTGCCTCGGCCAAGGACAAGGCCTCCTGCATGTCTCCCCAGCCTGTGCTAAGAACTAATCCTCCTGCATGTCTCCCCAGCCTGGTGAGTCCTGTGCCTGCTCCCAGAGCCAGGCCTCCTGTGTGTCTCTCCACTCCAGTGAGAATCCATGGCACGAAGCCTCCAGTGATGATCCATGGCACGAAGCATCCAGTGATGATCCATGGCAAGAAGCCTCCAGTGATGATCCATGGCACGAAGCCTCCAGTGATGATCCATGGCAAGAAGCTTCCAGTGGTGATCCATGGCACGAAGCCTCCAGTGATGATCCATGGCACGAAGCCTCCAGTGATGATCCATGGCAAGAAGCCTCCAGGATGATCCATGGCACGAAGCCTACAGTGATGATCCATGGCACGAAGCATCCAGTGATGATCCATGGCAAGAAGCCTCCAGTGATGATCCATGGCAAGAAGCCTCCAGGGGTGAGACATGGCACGAAGCCTCCAACGGGGGTCTCCAGTCCGGAGCCTCCAGCGACGGTCTCCAGCCGGAACCTCCAGAGACGGCCTCCAGCCGGAGCCTCCAGAGACGGCCTCCAGCCCGGAGCCTCCAGGGACGGCCTCCAGCCCGGAGCCTCCAGAGACGGCCTCCAGCCCGGAACCTCCAGGGACGGCTCCAGCCCGGAGCCTCCAGAGACGGCCTCCAGCCGGAGCCTCCAGAGGCGGCCTCCAGCCCGGAGCCTCCGGGGACGGCCTCCAGCACGGAGCTTCCAGAGGCGCTTTTCAGTCCGGAGCTTCCAGAGGCGCCCTTCAGTCTGGAGCCTCCAGAGACGCCCTCAGAACGGAGCTTCCAGAGGCGCCTTCAGTCCGGAGCCTCCAGAGACGCCCTCCAGTCCGGAGCTCCCAACAAGGGTCCCCAGTCCGGCCCCACAATGAGGGTCCCCAGTCTACGTCCGCACCAGAGCCGCCACCGCGGTGAATGCCCACCCAGACCCTCCCCTATAGGTTCAGGTTTTGCGGCCGGAGTCCGCACCTTTGGGGGGGGGTACTGTCACGCCCTGATCGTAGAGAGCTTTTTATGTCTCTATTTTGGTTTGGTCAGGGTGTTATTTGGGTGGGCATTCTATGTTATTTTTTCTATGATTTGTATTTCTGTGTGTTTGGCCGGGTGTGGTTCTCAATCAGATGCAGCTGTCTATCGTTGTCTCTGATTGAGAACCATACTTAGGTTGCCTTTTCCCACCTGTATTTGTGGGTAGTTGTCTACGTATGTGTAGTGGCCTGCGAGCACTACGTAGCTTTACGTTCGTTTGTAATTTTCTTGTTTTTTTGGCGACATTAAATAAACTAAAATGTACGCTCACAATGCTACGCCTTGGTCCATTGGCAAACGTACTGTAAATTAATAAAGCATGTGACTAAACTAAATAAAAATAAACTACACTATGAAACAAAAATATATAAAGAATGATAGTAAAAAGCTTTGGGGCACCTTAAATGAAATTTTGTGGAAAAAAGCCAACTCGGCTCCTTCATTCATTGAATCAGATGGCTCATTCATCACAAAGCCCACTGATATTGCAAACTACTTTAATGACTTTTTTATTGGCAAGATAAGCAAACGTAGGGATGCCATGCCAGCAACAAACACTGACACTACACATCCAAGTATAACGGACCAAATTATGAAAGACAAGAATTGTACTTTTGAATTGCGTAAAGTCAGTGTGGAAGAGGTGAAAAAAGTATTGTTGTCTATCAACAATGACAAGCTACCGGGGTATGACAATCTGGATGGAAAATTACTGAGGATAATAGCAGACGATATTGCCACTCCTATTTGCCACATCTTCAATATAAGCCTATTAGAGAGTGTGTGCCCACACGCCTGGAGGGAAGCTAAAGTCATTCCGCTACCCAAGAATAGTAGAGCCCCCTTTACTGGCTCAAATAGCCAACCAATCAGCCTGTTACCAACCCTTAGTAAACTTCTGGACAAAATTGTGTTTGACCAGATACAATGCTATTTTACAATAAACAAATTGACTAGAGAATATAATGTGGATAAAGAGTTACTTGTCTAACAGAACACAGAGGGTGTTCTTTAATGGAAGCCTCTCAAATATAATCCAGTTAGAATCAGGAATTCCCCAGGGTAGCTGTTTAGGCCCCTTGCTTTTAACATTTTTACTCACGACATGCCCTGTTTGAGTAAAGCCATAGTGTCTATGTATGCGGATGACTCAACACTATACACGTCAGCTACTACAGCGACTGAAATAGCTGAAGTAGCTACGATGGGGAGAAGTCTGTCTATAAAAAAGCGATGCGCTGCCTTCTTAACAACACACTGGCAGCTTCATTAAATAGTACCCGCAAAACACCAGTCTCAACGTCAACAGTGAAGAGGCGACTCCGGGATGCTGAGTTGCAAAGAAAAAGCCGTATCTCAGACTGGCCAATAAAAATAAAAGATTTTAAAAACACAGACACTGGACAGAGGAACTCTGCCTAGAAGTCCAGCATCCCGGAGTCGCCTCTTCACTGTTGACATTGAGACTGGTGTTTTGTGGGTACTATTTAATGAAGCTGCCAGTTGAGGACTTGTGAGGCATCTGTTTCTCAAACTAGACACTCTAATGTACTTGTCCTCTGGCTCAGTTGTGCACCGGGGCCTCCCACGGCTCTTTCCATTCTGGTTAGAGACAGTTTGCACTGTTCTGTGAAGGGAGTAGTACACAGCGTTGTACGAGATCTTCCGTTTCTTGGCAATTTGTCAACTGGAATCGCCTTCATTTCTCAGAACAAGAATAGACTGATGAGTTTCAGAAGAAAGTGCTTTGTTTCTGGCCATTTTGAGCCTGTAATCGAACCCACAAATGCTGATGCTCCAGATACTCAACTAGTCTACAGTTTTATTGCTTCTTTAATCAGAACAACAGTTTTCAGCTGTGATAACATAATTGCAAAAGGGTTTGCTAATGATAAATTAGCCTTTTAAAATGATCAACTTGGATTAGCTAACACAACGTACCATTGGAACACAGGAGTGATGGTTGCTGATAATGGGCCTCTGTACGCCTATGTAGATATTCCATTAAAAAATCTGCCGTTTCCAGCTACATGTCATTTACAACATTAACAATGTCTACATTGTATTTCTGATCAATTTGATGTTACTTTAATGGACCGAAAAAGTGA
Source organism: Salvelinus sp. IW2-2015 (assembly GCF_002910315.2). NCBI lineage: Eukaryota > Metazoa > Chordata > Actinopteri > Salmoniformes > Salmonidae > Salvelinus > Salvelinus sp. IW2-2015. Next base: position 40,272,660 of record NC_036854.1, read on the forward strand.
TTTTCTTTCAAAAACAAGGACATTTCTAAGTGACCCCAAGCTTTAGAGGGGCGTAACTTGACTTGTTAACTTGACCTATGAGCCCTGCTCAAAAGTGTTGCACTAAATACGGAATAGGGTGCCATTTGGGAGTCAAACCTAGCCTGGAGAACAGGACCCCTGGGTTAGTAGGGTGTGATCGGTAGAGGTCTGGGGCTGTTAGCAGTAGCAGCTCTACCACTACACAGCCACATGTCACGGGCTGCCAGACACCTGAGGGCTGTGCTGCATGGACCAGGGAGTTACCACGTCTAAGGTGTCCGGGGAGAGAAATGACCCGAGCATCCTGAAGGGGACATGGACTAATGTGCACCAGCACTGGGTGTCCCTATATAACCTGGTGCAGTGACATAAAAGGTCCCCCCCCACTTTCCTCAGATCTACCGCCTACGTGGGTCCTCTTGCAGTGTGTGCAGGTGGAGATCAAGTGAGTGTTTGTTAGGATTATTACTGTAACATCATTGCCATTAATAACTACACAACTTCGGGCCCCCTGAGTGGCGCAGCGGTCTAAGGCTGAGTCACTCAGAGGCATAACTACAGACCAGGGTTCGATCCCAGGCTGTCACAACTGGCCGTGACCGGGAGTCCCATAGGGCGGAGCACAATTGGCCCAGTGTCGTCCGGGTTAGGGGAGGGTTTGGCCGGGGGGGGGTTTACTTGGCTCCTTGTGGCAGGCTGACTTCGGTCGTCAGTTGAACGGTGTTTCCTCTGACACATTGGTGCAGCTGGCTTCCGGGTTAAGCGGGCGGGTATTAAGGAGCACGGTTTGGCGGGTCATGTTTCTGGGGATGTTGGGGAGTTGCAGCGATGACACAAGATCTAAAATTAAATTGGGATAAAAAAAGGGGGTAAAAAACGACACAATTTCTCTTTGAGTGGGTGGAATGAGAGCAATTCTTCACTGCCATTCAGCAGTGTTACACAAAAGATCAGCATCACACAGAGGCACGTCACAGTGTTAGCCTGAAGCACAGTGTTAGACAGAAGTAGATGTTACAGTGTTAAAAACTAGATAGTGAGGGAGAATCAACATTTTTTTAAATGTCATGGCATGGGGCCCACATTGATTGTGTTAGAATTTTTGAGTCACTCAGATAGCATAAGAACATAGCATAACCTGGCAAACGCTTTAAAACTGACATTTTTCTCTCAGCACCATGACAAAATGTGTAGAATTGCAGGAAACTAGCTTTACATTTGGGGCGGCAGGTAGCCTAGTGGTTAGAGCGTTGGACTAGTAACCGTAAGGTTGGAAAATCAAATCCCCAAGTTGACAAGGTAAAAATCTGTCATTCTGCCCCTGAACAAGGCAGTTAACCCACTGTTCCTGGAATGTCATTGAAAATAGGAATTTGTTCTTAACTGACTATCCCTAGTTAAATAAAGGTATAAATAAACATTTGTAAAATGTTCTCTAAGCCCCATGACAAATTGTGTAGACTTGCAGGAAACTAGCTGTAAAATGTCGTCTCAGCCCAATGGCAAAATGTGTAGAATTTCAGGAAACTAGCTTTAAAATTGTAAAATGCTGTCTCAGCTCAATGGCAACATGTGTAGAATTTCAGGAAACTAGCTTTAAAATTGTAAAATGCTGTCTCAGCTCAATGGCAACATGTGTAGAATTTCAGGAAACTAGCTTTAAAATTGTAAAATGCTGTCTCAGCCCAATGGCAACATGTGTAGAATTGCAGGAAATTAGCTTTGAAACAGACATTTATTTTCTCAGCCCCATGATAAAATGTATAGAATTGCAGGAAATTAACTGTAAAAAAGCAACATCTTGTCTCTGTAGAAAAGAAGAGGGCTTCTAAAACTGTGGCATTGGTCACGCCCACTACCACGCTAACTTTGCCACCGCTGATGAAAAAAATCCTAGGGGAAACACAGCAGTATTTGACAGGAGCACATGTTACAGCTGTAGAAGCCAAGTGGTTCTCTTTAACACCAGCCACCCCTAGTCTGATAAAAGCAACAGAGAGATGAAGGCATTCCTCAACATTCATCTGCGTGGGAGACAGAAAGGGAGAGAGAGAGACAGAGAGACAGAGAGAGCGAGAGATAGAGAGAGAGACATAGGTAGTGAGTGACAGAGACAGAGAGACAAGAGAGAGTGGTAGTGAGAGAGAGAGAAACACAGAGAGCGAGAGAGAGAAAGAGAGCGACAGAGAGAAAGAAAAAGCGAGAGAGAAAGAATGAGAGAAAGATGGAGGAGGAAGGAGTGATAGAGACAGATACTGGTCTGTTCCCCACTGCAGCCAGCCAACCAGCCTGCTTGGTGACAAAGCACCCCCTGAGGCAGCAGCTATCATAAAAGCAGTAATAAACTGAACACACATTTTCATTAGCTATTGATTCATTTCCAATTCTCCATTCATTTTGTGCCATCATCACACACTGGCCTTTTTCTTTCCCCAGGCTACGTTGCTCAGCTACTCCAGACATGACTATGGTAATTACTGAGCTCCCTCCCTCAAGCTGTTCACTAGTTCACATTGCTGCTGTAAAAAAAAGAAAAATACATGTTTTTTGGTGAAAAGAAAGAAAGAACGAGGAAGAAAGAGAGAGAATCAAAGCTTTTCAAAGTTTCACCTAGAGGCAGGAAGTTAAACAGAACGGAAGTACACAAGTACAACAGTGTGTGAAGAATCGCCATTATGTTTAATCCAAATAACTCTTTAATAGTCGATGGAGGGACTCTTTGTTGTCGGGGCAACCAGCACATTGCCCAGGCTGCTTTCAGATCAACCCCAGAAAGTACCAGAACAGTCCCGATGATGGAGCATCTGTGAATGATGGCAGAAATATGCAACCTTCAGATAACACGAGACAGGAGCAGAGACATTGGATACCAATATGGCTGACGATTCGTATATGGCTGACGAAGTGAAGGTAACTGAATTAATTAATCTACTATTTTTTATTAAATAACCAATTATATTCAATCCACAAAAAAAAATGTAGCCTGAGGGGCAAGTTAGAAAGACAAGTCAGTTACAAGTATCATAATCAACATAACACAAGGAAATCCAAACCATCCCTATATTTTGTCATACATTCTTTTCATTCCAGTGAGTGATGCTAGATGATTCATAAGTGACACAACCTTCTGGCTAGTGCTTGAGTCAAAGCTACGGTGCAATGTTTTTGGAGCCACTGATACAGATAGGATCTCAATTTGACCTGTATTGTCAAGCAAAAAGAATCCTGCAGCAGCAGGACTTGAACGTTTAGTCCGTAATGTTGCTTGATCTGTGGTTAGGCTCTAGGGTGGTCAAAATGAGGCGACATGAAAAGTGGAATACTGTTAATATAACCGTGTGTTAGTGCGGGATTTCAGTGGACTGCGCGCAGGAAACTTCTCAGCAACAAAAGAGTGATCAAATTAAGATCCTACATTTGTACATAGCCATTATATATTAAATGAATACTAGCCCACCTACCCACTCAGTTATGTCACATACATTACAGTGTTGCTAAACACTTTGGGATACATTTGACCTTTGGCCGTACACAGAGCTTTGGGTTCAAGCCCAGCAAACAAGCTGCTATTTAGAGCCTGTGGTAAAAGGATCACGAGGGAGCTGTCATACACGTATGTCTCCCTTGGCCTACAAGAGGGAGGTTACAGTCAGATGAAAGCATCAGCTATAATGATGTGCACAAATACACACACATACACGCATACACACAGGCACATACACACACAGGCATGCATGCACTCACGCATGGACCGATGCACACACACACACACACACACCCACGATTCAGCATTTGTGTATTTCGCATGGTTAATTAAATAGTATCTCTACCCATGTCGCTTTCTAGTTTACACAGATCGTTTACATCAAATGTGAAACCCCTATTCACATCTCCTCTATCAATAGACAATATATTTTAATTGGTTCTTTGATAATGAATCCCAGCAGCACATCAAAGATCATTAAAAACATTTACACTCATTCATTCTCCTCTGAGCAAAAGAAGAGGAAATCACCACAATTGATTGCAGTGTGGGATGGGAACAGTCATATAGCTCGGGTCTGTGTGTGTGTGTATGTGTGTGTGTGAACGAAGAAATGAACTCCATCAGCTTCATCTATCATGGTTTTTTTCCCTTTCATTGCGTGAAGGAGAAAACAAATGGCAAAGCAAATCAATTACATGAAAAAGAATCATGTTGCCTGTCAAATATACACTCCATTCTGTGTCACGTTTTGTTTTTCTCCACTCGACAACATCACACAATTCTAAGATTGAATTTTGAAAACCATATACATTATTAACACTGTTCATGCTCCATCAATTTCCCCAAGCAGTCTTTTCTTCTTTCATCAGAGAAGAGCTCTACAGAGAAAAAGAAAAGGACTATAAATGCGTGTTAGTGGTGTAACAGACGGCTAACTTAAAGTACAGTATTCAATGGCTGTTAAATAACTAAACATTATTATGGAATTCAGTGGGGGCGGGGTCCTTAAGACTCTATTTCACTGCACCCTGAAGGGAGCACTTCAACCCATACCAACCTTTTAAGATGGTCACAAAAGAAAGCCCTGATGTAGGCTTAAACGGTAAGCCCGGAGAGATGGAACTGTGAGCTAACCAAAAAAACAAACCCGAGTTTTCCACTTCCTCTCAGATTGGGGCTCCCGTGAACCGCTGTGTTGTCAAGGAAACAAGTGCCACGGCGACACCTTAATCTGAAAGGATATAATTGGAAAAGGCAGATATATATCTTTGTACTGTATCTGGTGTATTTTGATGTACAGTACACGGCCGTAGTGGAAACTAGAACACTCATTGCCGTGTTATTGCAATAAAATAACACTAATGAAACGCATACAAAAGGATCCTGTGGTGGAAATAAGAGTATAAGTCTGACAGAGACAAAAGTACATTAAGTACATAAAAAAATAAAAAAAATAATGTCACCTGCGCCGAATACAACAGGTGTAGACTTTACCGTGAAATGCTTACGAGCCCTTTCCCAAATATGCAGACTTGAAAAATGTGCAAATAACAAAAAAACGAAGGAAATAGTAACACAATAAAATAACAATAACAAGGCTATATAGAAGGAGTATCAGTAGCGAGTCAATGTTCAGGGGTATGAGATAGTTGAGGTAACAGGGATAATATGTAGGTAGTGGTAAAAGTGACTAGGCAATCAGGATAGATAATAAATAGCAGCAGCATATGTGAAGAGTGTGAAAGAGTGTCTATGTGTGAGTGTGTGTGGCGTCAATATGCATGTTTGTGTGTGTACGTGTGTGTGTGTGCTGGAATGTCAGTGTGGTATGTGCGAGTGTGTGGTGGAGTCTAGAGAGTGTGCATAGAGCCAGTGTAAGAATGTCAGAAAAAAAAAGGGGTGGGGTCAATGCAAATAGCAATTTGATAACTGTCAGCAGTCTTATGGTTTGGTACTAGAAGCTGTTCAGGAGTCTTTTGGTCCCAGACTTGGCGCTCTGGTACCACTTGTCATTTGGTAGCAGAGAGAACAGTCTATGACTTGGGTGGCTGGAGTCTTGACAATTTTTAGGAGGATATTATGGCAGTGGTAGGAAACTAGATTCAGCCGCGGCCGATTTTAATCGGAACAAATGTTCGGGGGGCCGGAACATAATCATAATCATTTGTACACTGCAAATTGACCACAACTAAGCCCAAAAAGAGATTGTACTTGAAAATAACAATCATTTCATACCTTGATTACATTGAGCCACGATCACGTCTCTTTTGTTATTTGTGGGAATACTTGGAAACAGATTTTCTAGTGTGAAGGGCTTCCAAAGGGTGACGACTGATATCTGCATCTGTGACAGCTTATGAGTGTGTGTGTGTGTGTGT
>NC_036854.1:40278550-40371414 GCF_002910315.2 Salvelinus sp. IW2-2015
TGTGTGTGTGTATGTGCGTGTGTATGTATATGTCTGTGTGTGACACCTCATGACAGTGTGTGTGGTGCAACATGCTGCAGCCTTGTTTAAAAGACGTTCTGCACAAGCAAGATAATATGTTATCATGACTAACTCATATGCCATCAGTCCATCTGGCTGATGTGACAGACAGTATCTCTGCTAAATCAATGTCACAGAGTAGCTTTCTAATTAACTGTGCCATTATTCAGTCCCTGTATGTGTGTCTGTGAGTGTTTGTCTGTGTGTGTGTGTGTGTGTGTCTGTGTGTGTGTGTGTGTGTGTGTGCGTGTGCGCATGTGCGTGTGCGCATGTGTGTGTGTGTTTGTCGGTGTGTGTCTGTGTGATTAAACATTACTTCTGTTTTGTCAATCCCAGTGAAATATTGGAATGGCAAACTGTTCATGATATTAAAATCAATCAGGCAACTCTCCTAAAAATGTTAGTTTTTTGGTGAAAAATAATAACAGTTTTAACAGGCATTGACCTGAGTCTGCAGGAAGTCTGAAGGGGCAATCAATATGGCTGATTGACAATTGACAATTGACAGAAGGGACCAGCAGAGTTGCAGATATTGTGGCTAAACCGTCAACGTCCACAATTGGTCCGTAAATGTGTGGTAGTATACGCGTATCTCTCCAGCAGAGTTGTTATACAGCTGATCAAGGCAAGAAAACCTCACATACAGTTAGTGCGTCCCAAATGGCACCCTATTCCATTATAGCGCACTACTTTTGACCAGAGCTCTATGGGCCTAGTCGAAAGTAGTGTACTATTGAATAGGGTGCAAACACTATATTCCATACACAACCGAGACACTCTGTGGGCTACAATGTATCATTAAAACAACACCTCCAGAACAACACGTGACAGCATAGATGCCACCACCACAACTCCTTCCCCAATGACATGCAAATAACCAAGAAGTCGGTGGAATCTTCAAGATCGCTGGCCAATTATGTCGTTAATTACAGCCTATTGTAGAGAGTTCCTACTGTAGACGTGCGCTCTTGATTATACACTGCTCCTGTGTGTGTGTGTTTGTGTGTGTGTGTGTGTGTGTGTGTGTGTGTGTGTGGTGTGTGTGTGTGTGTGTGTGTGTGTGTGTGTGTGTGTGTGTGTGTGTGTGTGTGTGTGTGATGTGTGTGTGTGTGTGTGTGTGGTGTGTGTGTGTGTGATGGTGTGTGTGTGTTGGTGTGTGTGTATGTGATTATACACTGCCTCTGTTCCTGTCCTCACTACCCAGGACAGACCTCTAATCAGTAATCACTACCTGCAAGCTGCTGCACACACTCAGTTCAGTCTCCTCAGGATCAGGGGGACATAAAGCCTTGTTCACATTGGCAGTTTGAAGTGACTCAAATCTCAATATTTTTGCATATCCGATTCAAATCTGTTCTTTTTCCTGCAGTCTGAACAGCCAAAAAGCAAATGGAATTGGATATTTAAAGACACATTTCAACCACCTTTATAGTTTGGTTGACGGTTTGACAAAGAAATCATGTGGTAGCTAGCTAGCTTGTTAATTGTTCACAAACAAAATGAGTGAATGTGCTAGAAAGGTAAACATCTAAACTAGCTAGCTAGTTCTTACACTATGGTTTTAACATGCAACTGGGAAATCTCAATGGCAGGCATTGTAGTCACTCAGCCACAGATTTCCATTATATTGACCAGATACTCGATGGCACTCAAACAATTGAAAATAAATGTCTTCCAAAAATGGAAGATAGTCGGGAAGAGGCAAGATCAGGTGGGACCATTCTAGCAATGGGAGGGCAGATACCTGTTGTGACAACATGCACAACTCCAATTGTAAAGGTGTTTTTTCTCAAAGTAGACGGGATGTCACGTGTCCTATTTATATCAGCATATTCATAACAACCTAAGCCTTACATAACTTCTATTCGATCCAATATGCCATAAGTAGCAAATAAGCCATTACATTTTTATTAACCAAATTTGACACTCATTGAACCTCCATACAAAAACTACTCACTTGGTGAGCAAAATAATAAAAACTTTATTTTTATTTTTACATACCTGCTGGAGAACCAGTTATCCCTCTTCCTTCGCCTCTTCTTCTCTGCCTTAGCTTGCTACATAACTGAGTGATAGGAAGCACGAGCACCCCACCAACAAGCCTACACAAGCTATTATCAAATGGTGGGTCGTGAGGTTTTGAATGGGTTGCAGTGTTTCAGTTTAAAAAAAGAAAGTATAATACTAAAAATATACAGTTGAAGTCGGAAGTTTACATACACCTTAGCCAAATATATTTAAACTCAGTTTTTCACAATTCCTGACACTTAATCCTAGTAAAATTCCCTGTCTTAGGTCAGTTAGGATTACCACTTTATTTTAAGAATGTGAAATGTCAGAATAATACTAGAGAGAATTATTTATTTCAGCTTTTATTTCTTTCATCACATTCCAGTGGTCAGAAGTTTGCATACACTCAATTAGTATTTGGTAGCATTGCACTTAACTTGGGTCAAGCGTTTCGGGTAGCCTTCCACAAGCTCCCACAATAAGTTGGGTGAATTTTGGCCCATTCTCCTGACAGAGCTGGTGTAACTGAGTCAGGTTTGTAGGCCACGCTTTTTCAGTTCCGCCCACAAATTTTCTCAAGGATTGAGGTCAGGGTTTTGTGATGGCCACTCCAATACCTTGACTTTATTGTCTTTAAGCCATTTTGCCACAACTTTGGAAGTATGCTTGGGGTCATTGTCCATTTGGAAGACCCATTCGCAACCAAGCTTTAACTTCCTGACTGATGTCTTGAGATGTTGCTTCCATATATCCACATAATTTCCCTTCCTCATGATGCCATCTATTTTGTGAAGTGCACCAGTCCCTCCTGCAGCAAAGCACCCCCACAACATGATGCTGCCACCCCCGTGCTTCACGGTTGGGATGGTGTTCTACGGCTTGTAAACCTGCAAACATAATCCTCCAAACATAGCGGTGGTCATTATGGCCAAACAATTCTATTTTTGTTTCATCAGACCAGAGGATATTTCTCCAAAAAGTACGATCTTTGTCCCCATGTGCAGTTGCAACTGTAGTCTGGCTTTTAAATGGTGGTTTTGGAGCAGTGGCTTCTTCCTTGCTGAGCGGACTTTCAGGTTATGTTGATATAGGACTCGTTTTACTGTGGATATAGATACTTTTGTACCTGTTTCTTCCAGCATCTTCACAAGGTAATTTGCTGTTGTTCTGGGATTGATTTGCACTTTTCACACCAAAGTACGTTCATCTCTAGGAGACAGAACGCTTCTCCTTCCTGAGCGGTGTGACGGCTGCGTGGTCCCATGGTGTTTATACTTGCGTACTATTGTTTGTACAGATGAACGTGGTACCTTCAGGCGTTTGGAAATTGCTCCCAAGGATGAACCAGACTTGTGCATGTCTACAATTTGTTTACTGAGGTCTTGGCTGATTTCTTTTGATTTTCCCATGATGTCAAGCAAAGAGGCGCTGAGTTTGAAGACAGGGCTTGAAATATATCCACAGGTACACCTCCAATTGACTCAAATTATGTCAATTAGCCTATCAGAAGCTTCTAAAGCCATGACATCATTTTCTGGAATTTTCCAAGCTGTTTAAATAAGGCAACAGTCAACTTAGTGTATGTAAACTTCTGACCCACTGGAATTGTGATACAGTGAATTATAAGTGAAATAATCTGTCTGTAAACAATTGTTGGAAAAATGACTTGTGTCATGCACAAAGTAGATGTCCTAACCGACTTGCCAAATCTATAGTTTGTTAACAAGAAATTTGTGGAGTGGTTGATAAACGAGTTTTAATGACTCCAACCTAAGTGTATGTAAACTTCCGACTTCAACTGTATATATAATAATTTGATTTTTTATGTAAATGGAAAAAATATCCATTCTGAATTGAAACAACTAAAACCAGGAATAAAGTTTGTAGAAATAATAATGAACCTACATTTGTAAATTTATTTCACAGTATTTTTAATATAGAGCTTATAGCAGCACTATTTAACAGATTTGGTTGATTTTGTGGTCTCAATCCAGTGAGTTTATTAACATTCTTCATCCAGAATATGTGCAAAAATGTATAATTGACAATGAAAAAGGTGGGAATGTTGTTCCCTTGTCATATAAGTGCTACATTTACTATCACTATAGTTTTAAAATATGTTTTCCAGATTGTATTTTTCCCCCAAAAAATTGGGATGCGAACATTGGCTCGTGACTGAGACAACCTGGTTCGATTTGAGTCATGAGGCATAACCAGTTAAGAACCACTGGCCTACACCACTGCACACACATCCACCATTACTATGACAACTAGCATAGCCATGTCAGCAAATTACTGCTGTCCGAACGCACACAAATCCGATTTGTTCACGTGTAACTTGCTGTTTGGACAGTCAGTATTACAAAACAGATTTGAAAAACAAAACTGATTTGAGCATTCAGGCCTGCAGTTGGAAGAAGACTTAGTTATAGTGGAACACGTTAATTACGGTCTTCAATTTGACAGTTTGTTGCAAAAGTTATATATTTTGGTCTTTTAGAAGTTCATCTAGATCTTTTGCCCCTAGTGGTTCAACTCTACAATTGAAATTGTGACGTAGGGATGCCTCTACGTCCTCTCAAGCCAGGGGTTCAGTATGAAATACACTCCTTAGATGTGCTGGGTGGTACCACGTCAAGGCTTACTATAAAGCAGCTGACAGCGTGTCATATTTGGTAATGGCCTTGGTAAATGGAGTGTGCCAATATATTTTCACTAGACTACTAGTAACTGACAGTAAGGCAGTAAGGCACAGTAAGGCACATTTCTGCCACATTTCTGCCAATATATTTTCACTACACTACTAGTAACTGACAGTAAGGCAGTAAGGCACAGTAAGGCACCTTACTGCCTTCAAAAGGCAGCTACAGTACATCCATCAAAACAAGTAATAGATGAGATCGGTGGTCATGTCAACTTGTTGTAGCTTTTCCCAACCACTATGAATGGTTGGTGGTGTAGTCTGCTAAAAAGGTTGGCTATTATAGTTAAATGGTTCTAATTCAACATGAGGCAGATGTCTTTTTTTTCTTCAAATTCATCCCGTGCCCACACACTTCTAATTCTGAAAAGTGAAATCTGCGGTTTGGATTGAATTCAGCCCCTAATCTTCATTTTCAAGGTGATGATTGCACTTTTCTTTCCAACATAATACCGCATTTCAAAGATTTGTTTTGCAACCCATGAGGGATTCAGATTTACACCCCAAATGGCAATGTGGCGCCTTACCACCGTGAGCAAACTGTCCAGAGCCGTATTTGCTTGCGATGCAAATCATTTTATTATCAGAGCATGCCAGTGGACTTAAGTATGCTTTAGTGAGAAAGTGTTGGGATCAGGTACAACTACGTTACCCATCCCCAAAATGTATATTCATGAGCAATTCCCCCCACTTGCAACTTCTCACCTGAATGCATTTTTTTAAGGGGTTGGGCAAAGGCTGAAATTGGGGTTGACAGTTACCCTTTAGAGGGGGAAGGTACACTGGAGACATTTCATATTTTAAAAGAACTTGGGACTTGTTTTCATGTCCTTCCTAGACCCCTCACATTGGTAGAAATTCAGCATCCCTGTGGGATGATCAGTGCTCTGGTCAAAAGTAGTGCACTTTATAGGAAATAGGGTGCCATTTGAGACTCAAAGAGTGTCTGGTCTTAGGGTTTCAGGATTCAGCACCCCTATGGGAAGATCAACATGTCTTCCTCCATCCGTCATTTCATATGCTGCTGATGGTGGTTCCCATAAGAGACTGGAGAATGCCACCCTGCTCTCTCATTAGAATATGAAAGAGATGTAGTGAGCTTCAGACTCCTCTAGCTGTTTAAATGACTGGTGGGATATTTCTAAAAAACTGTCACGTGAATGAATGCACTAAAATCCTGGGTATGTGTTGAGAAGAGTGACACAGACCTCTAATGGCAGTACATTATCTTTACATGTTCACTAAGGGATCAGAGGCGGTGGTTTACTGAACTGTACACTGTAGATGTCAGCTCACTGTATTCAATGGTATGGATGTAGGCCTACACTAACAGTGCTAGCTGAATGCTAAATGTTCATCTAAGCTACAGGAGATCAAGTTAGATACATTGGCTCTAGGTCATGGATACGTATGCAGGGCTTGAAAGGAGAAGAGCCCAGTTGATTCTTCCTCTTTTTCCCTCCTCCATCCTCTCTTTCCTCTTTCCCCACACCTGATCCATCCAGTTTTTTATTCTCCTGACGTCTCGTGATCGGTCTGATTAGTTTCCCCTCAAACGCTCTCTTTTTGTCTCTTTACCTTCCTCCTTTCGTTTCTCTCTCTCTCTCCCTCCCTCTACATCCCCACCTCCATCCCTGGTCTGTTCACCAGGTTTGGGTGTCATGCCTTCATGCATCATAGAGCCTGTCTCTTATACACATCTAGATGTGTATAAGAGACAGGTGTGTGTGTGTGTGTGTGATGGTGTGTGTGTGTTGGTGTGTGTGTATGTGATTATACACTGCCTCTGTTCTGTCCTCACTACCCAGGACAGACTCTAATCAGTAATCACTACCTGCAGCTGCTGCACACACTCAGTTCAGTCTCCTCAGGATCAGGGGGACATAAGCCTTGTTCACATTGGCAGTTTGAAGTGACTCAAATCCAATATTTTTGCATATCCGATTCAAATCTGTTCTTTTTCCTGCAGTCTGAACAGCCAAAAAGCAAATGGAATTGGATATTTAAAGACACATTTCAAACCACCTTTATAGTTGTTGACGGTTTGACAAGATCATGTGGTAGCTAGCTAGCTTGTTAATTGTTCACAAACAAATGAGTGAATGTGCTAGAAAGGTAAACATCTAACTAGCTAGCTAGTTCTTACACTATGGTTTTTAACATGCAACTGGGAAATCTCAATGGCAGGCATTGTAGTCACCTCAGCCACAGATTATCCATTATATTGACCAGATACTCGATGGTCACTCAAACAATGAAAATAAATGTCTTCAAAAATGGAAGATAGTCGGGAAGAGGCAAGATCAGGTGGGACCATTCTAGGCAATGGGAGGGCAGATACCTGTGTGAACAACATGCACAACTCCAATGTAAAGTGTTTTTTCTCAAAGTAGACGGGATGTCACGTGTCCTATTTATATCAGCATATTCATAACAACCTAAGCCTTACATAACTTCTATTCGATCCAATATGCCATAAGTAGCAAATAAGCCATTACATTTTTATTAACCAAATTTGACACTCATTGACCTCCATACAAAAACTACTCACTTGGTGAGCAAAATAATAAAAACTTTATTTTTATTTTTTACACCTGCTGGAGAACCAGTTATCCCTCTTCCTTCGCCTCTTCTTCTCTGCCTTAGCTTGCTACATAACTGAGTGATAGGAAGCACGAGCACCACCACCAACAAGCCTACACAAGCTATTATCAAATGGTGGGTCGTGAGGTTTTGAATGGGTTGCAGGTGTTTCAGTTTAAAAAAAAGAAAGTATAATACTAAAAATATACAGTTGAAGTCGGAAGTTTACATACACCTTAGCCAAATATATTTAAACTCAGTTTTTCACAATTCCTGACACTTAATCCTAGTAAAAATTCCCTGTCTTAGGTCAGTTAGGATTACCACTTTATTTTAAGAATGTGAAATGTCAGAATAATACTAGAGAGAATTATTTATTTCAGCTTTTATTTCTTTCATCACATTCCCAGTGGGTCAGAAGTTTGCATACACTCAATTAGTATTTGGTAGCATTGCACTTAACTTGGGTCAAGCGTTTCGGGTAGCCTTCCACAAGCTCCCACAATAAGTTGGGTGAATTTTGGCCCATTCCTCCTGACAGAGCTGGTGTAACTGAGTCAGGTTTGTAGGCCACGCTTTTTCAGTTCCGCCCACAAATTTTCTCAAGGATTGAGGTCAGGGTTTTGTGATGGCCACTCCAATACCTTGACTTTATTGTCTTTAAGCCATTTTGCCACAACTTTGGAAGTATGCTTGGGGTCATTGTCCATTTGGAAGACCCATTCGCAACCAAGCTTTAACTTCCTGACTGATGTCTTGAGATGTTGCTTCCATATATCCACATAATTTCCCTTCCTCATGATGCCATCTATTTTGTGAAGTGCACCAGTCCCTCCTGCAGCAAAGCACCCCCACAACATGATGCTGCCACCCCCGTGCTTCACGGTTGGGATGGTGTTCTACGGCTTGTAAACCTGCAAACATAATCCTCCAAACATAGCGGTGGTCATTATGGCCAAACAATTCTATTTTTGTTTCATCAGACCAGAGGATATTTCTCCAAAAAGTACGATCTTTGTCCCCATGTGCAGTTGCAACTGTAGTCTGGCTTTTAAATGGTGGTTTTGGAGCAGTGGCTTCTTCCTTGCTGAGCGGACTTTCAGGTTATGTTGATATAGGACTCGTTTTACTGTGGATATAGATACTTTTGTACCTGTTTCTTCCAGCATCTTCACAAGGTCATTTGCTGTTGTTCTGGGATTGATTTGCACTTTTCACACCAAAGTACGTTCATCTCTAGGAGACAGAACGCNCCCTACTCCACCAACCCTCCCCTACTCCCAACCACACCCACCTCCACCTTCATCGAACACTACTGCCCTGTAATGCTACACCGAACCCTGTGTCGCTGCTTTCGCCATGATCAGAGCAACCAGACCAGCAGCACAAACCATCCTCACCTGAACCTACTCTTTTAAAACAAGACAGGCAGAGCCGAGTGGTGGAGTTATAGATTAACACTCTACATGGCAGGGAATGGTTTTGGCTTAATATATTAGACAATACTGTATCCAAACGATGGACCACAACATATATTATCAAACCTGTCTGGATGTCATCAACAGTGCTGCAGTGGAAGCTTGTGTTTTAGTAGGTTTTGTTTCTGCTCATTCTTCTATCCCACATTACGTGTCAATTCTCCATGAATGGATCATCACCCCCTCGGGTCAATGCCCTGGAGGGGTCCTGAGGACAGAGAGAAGCGGCCCTCTTATGCCTGACTGTGTCCCTCAGGCCAGACTGTGCAGCCCGGGGGGCTGATCTCAGATTATCTTTCTTATATAGGAGGTCAGTACTCCATGATTTACCACAGCACCCAAAGCTCACAGCTAATCAGCTTGGTTTCACATTGCCAATCGAAAGTAGACGGCGAGCAGAATCCAATAAAAATGGGGTGGAGGTAAAGGTTCCATTGGGACGTGACTGATGGGTCCTGTTGGGTCCTCAGGCCCTGATATAAGGGCGTTCAGGTGGTGGGTGAGATGCCTGCCTGCACAGATAGATGCACTTCACACACACGCATACACACACACACACACCTTCCCAAGGGATCTGTCTCTTAAAAGGGAAAAGGGTTCTCCCTGGAACCAAAAAGAGTTCTCAACCGAAGAATCCTTTTGGAACAATTTTTTCTAAGAGTGTATAGGCGATGCAGGGATAGGCACTTTATCGTTCTCTCTATTAAGGTCAGTGGAGGTTGGAGAGAGCATTTTGCCTGATGAGTCATTGAGTGATGTTGGTGTGCTGTGACTGATGGGACCATTGAGATAAACAGAGGATGATGAGAGACAGCACGAGGATTTAACACTGCTGCCCTATGAACTAGCTGGTCAAGGGTCAAAATGAATGTCAGTCGGTGGGGGGGTGGGTATATGATATCTTAATAAAAACAAAAACGCCACAACGTGTCTCAATCACTATACTATCAAAACCAACCGAGTGCAGGTATTCAAATTCCAATTCGGTTTCAAATTGACCTTTTCTGGGGAACCATTCTGTTCACAATTACAGTTGCACATTTTGGGGAACATTCAGAGGTGGAAACTTTCCGTGGGAATTAACAGGAATATATGGGAATTAATGGAAATATATGCAAATTAATATTAATACCATTTAAATGTAGATGTTTTTTGCATTGGATATATTTACCATATCATATGGAGACAGAAACATAGACCTTTCACCTTATCATATGTAGACATAATGGCAAATTAATAAATCCTTCCAATAGAAATATAAAAAACAATTTAGTTACAAATTCAACGTTAATTAACTCTCACATGGGATGATTTCACTGAACAACAAAAGAAAGGGAATATTGAATGATCCCCAATAATCTATCACATCTCCCGAAAACTTTTTCAACATACAGTACATCTGTAATATGATAGTCTAGAAACTAAAGCTTTGGTTGTCTTCCTTTCAGGCTTCCAAGTCTTCTCCCTGGACCTCCTCAATGTCCACCTCTTGTACATCAGACTCTGAGGCCTCATCTTCACTGTCACTTTCCAACCTTGTTGAGGATGTCTCGTTGTCATGTTCAAAAAGCCTCAAATTTGCCCGGATGGCCACCAATTTTCAACCCTTGTATTGGTCAGCCTGTTGCGTGCTTTGGTGTGTGTGTGTTCCCAAACAAGGACCAGTTGCGCTCTGAGGCGGCTGATGTTGGTGCGATTTGGAGGATGATGGAGGCAACAGGGGAAAGAGCCTCAGATCCACAAAGTCCCTTCCACCAGGTGGCTGATGAGATATGTTGGCACGGCTGCCATATTGCATCTCCATCCCAAATCCCAGAACCTTGCCTTCATCCAGGCCAAGGTGGTGATACACAGTAGTGATGACATCATAGGCCTTGTTGATCTCTGCACCAGACAGGATGCTCTTGACAGCATACTTTGGGTCCAACATGTACACTGCGGCGTGTATGGGCTTCAGGCAGAAGTCTTCACGCTTTTTGATGTATTTCAGAACTGCAGTTTCCTCTGCTTGGAGCAACAGTGGGCAGGGCAGTACGGATTTCTTCTTTTATATCTGCAAGCAGAGTCTGAACATCAGACAGGATGGTATTATCTCCCTCAAGCCGTGCAATGGCTACTGCTATAGGTTTCAGGAGTTTCAGGCTGCTTACCACTCTCTCCCAAAATACATCATCCAGGAGGATCCTCTTGATGGGGCTGTCCATATCGGCAGACTGTGATATGGCCACTTCTTGGAGAGAATCCTTCCCCTCCAGGAGCCTGTCAAACATGATGACAACACCACCCCAACGGGTGTTGCTGGGTAGCTTCAATGTGGTGATCTTATTCTTTTCACTTTGCTTGGTGAGGTAGATGGCTGATATAACTTGATGACCCTTCACATACCTAACCATTTCCTTGGCTCACTTGTAGAGTTTATCCATTGTTTACAGTGCTATGATGTCCTTGAGGAGCATATTCAATGCATGAACAGCACAGCCAATGGGTGTGATGTGAGGGTAGGACTCCTCCACTTTAGACCAAGCAGCCATCATGTTCGCAACATTGTTTGTCACCAGTGCAAATACCTTCTGTGGTCCAAGGTCATTGATGACTGCCTTCAGCTCATCTGCAAAGTAGAGACCGGTGTGTCTGTTGTCCCTTGTGTCTGTGCTCTTGTAGAATACTGGTTGAGGGGTGGAGATGATGTAGTTAATTATTCCTTGCCCACGAACATTCGACCACCCATCAGAGATGCTGGCAATACAGTCTGTTTTCTCAATGATTTGCTTGACCTTCACTTGAACTCTGTTGAACTCTGTATCCAGAAAATGAGTAGATAAAGCATGTCTGGTTGGAGGGGTGTATGCTGGGTGAAGAACATTCAGGAATGTCTTCCAATACACATTGCCTATGAGCATCAGAGGTGAACCAGTTGCATACACAGCTCGAGCAAGACATTCATCAGCATTTCTCTGACTACGTTCCTCCATTGAGTAAAAAAAAATCTGATTTCAGGAGGACCATGAGCTGTTGCTATCGATAAGGTGTCTGATTCATCATTTTCACCTCGAATAGAAGAAGAGGGACTTTTGTCAGAAGTTGCTTGTGAGCACTGAGGGAACTTTATGTACTTGGCCAGTTGATTCTGCATCTTTGTGGCATTCTTCACATATGATTTGGCACACTATTTGCAAATGTACACAGCTTTTCCTTCTACATTAGCTGCAGTGAAATATCTCCACACATCAGATAGTGCCCGTGCCATTTTCCTGTAAAGTTTAGGAAAAAATTTGGGAAAAAACAGCAAATACAATTCCATGTACATATAAATAGTTAAGCAGTTAGATTAAACAACTACTTTGTAAGATACATGTTTTAAAATGAAACATGTATGGAAACAGGTGAATTAACACTCCTCAGTTAGCAGGCTCAAGCAAGCTAAAACCAACATGGTAGTAGAAACTGTTAAAAAGTTAGAAATGATTTAAACACACTTTTCTGTAGGCTACTATTTAGTAGTTAACAAAAAATCATGTATGTCTTATAAAATAAATTCACCCCACCCAGTATTGTAATCAAAACTTACCAGAAAACATGTAGTCCTTGGCTCAGACAGTGTAGTAGTGTGGGCTCAATAGCATCTCATTAGTGCGCAAGATCTTGAGAATTAGCTGTACATGTGATGGACGAGTGCACTGCACATTTGATGGAAGAATGCACTGTGCATGCAGAGGGTTGCAATTCCATTGAATTGGGGATAATTTAACCAAAATATGCCACAAGACCTAGAATTGCCTTATGTGTATCCCACAAAAAAGGTTCACTGTTATAAGCTAACTTTTTTGATGAATTTAAGCAAAATTACCCAAATTCCCGGACTTAACTTCCCATGGAACATTTCTGGAAATTTACCAGAAAGTTTCCCACCCTTTGCAACCCTATTCACAATGCAGGCTATCAATGAAGCCAATGCATAAATCAATGTATAACATTAGCCAAGGCTCTGCTGCTAAACAAAGAGGTAGGTAGGTATTGTATAGGTCTACGTCCCATATGACACCCTATTGCCTTTACAGTGCACTACTTTTGACCAGGGTTCATAGGGCTCTCATCAAAAGTAGTGCACTATATAGGGAACAGGGTGCCATTTGGGACTCAGCCTAGGTCTAAACATCTATTCAGAACACTATGGTAATCCAAGGACCTTGAGGGGTCAAGGCCTAGTTTTTAGCCTATTAATCTCCCTCTAGGTGCGTCTCAAATCGCACCCTATTCCCTATATGTTGCACTACTTTTGAGAAATGTAAGTAGGGAACTATAAAGGGAATAGGGTGCAAGTTGGGATGCATCCTATTAATCAGCCCCCCTGTCTGTCTTGTTCTCAACCTGCAGATGAAAGCCCTCTGATTAGGCCTGCCCTGTTGCAAGACTAAGGAGCATATTGATGTATGGATGGATGTTCATGTTGTCGGAGCAGACATACAACATCCTCCATTATACCTGTTTCCCCTTTTACAGGGATCTATCAAATGACAACAGACTAACAGCCAAACACTTACAGGGACAACAGACAATCAACTATACTACCATGTGAACCAGAGGTCCTCTCTTTCTTATACACATTTAGATGTGGTCCCGTCCTTTATTTAGACCCTGGTCCCGTCCTTTATTTAGACCCTGCTAATGATGAGTCTGGTGTTGATTTGGGACTGATCTAGGATGCCTGAGCAGCTGTCTACTGTAATTACCTAGGAGGACCATCACACAATCCCTGTCATGGTTATTACAGTACCTACCTAATACAGGGAGGTTTGCTTCGATTAAACAGCCATATTTATGCAAATAGTTTATTAATGAACATGTGTTCAATATTTGTCCCGCACTCCGTTTTGTAATTCTCAAGACATTTGGAGTCAATCTTATTTGATGAAGTTGTCTTATTGACTTATCTTATTGGACTCATCCTTATACGAATAGTGATACTGGTACCATGGTAACAGAAAAGCATGATACTCATTCTGAGGAGGGAGGGAGGGAATCCAAATGGTATGACTGATGCATGTCCACCATGCCACATTACAAACTACTGTACAAATGTACTAACTGTGCAATTGTGTAGAAATGTGCAAATGTAACTTGTTCCCATTATTACAGTAAAATACACCAGTGCTATTTATATCATCATCCGAAAGCACATCACGTGCTGAGAGAGCTAAGCCTGCCCTGAGGCCACCATCACTGCAGCATACTGTATTAACACAGCTCAGTAATAGAGTTATCACCGCCACTAACTGAGAGCACTCTGCCTCCCATGGTGTCTTCTGACTAGGCCCTGTACTGTACTTCTTAATGGGGTACTGTAGTGTCGGGATGCTGGTTAGGGATTAGAAAACACTTTGGTAAACGAGGTTCAAGGGACGAGCACGTTGGAAGCTTTAATTGAATTTGTTTTACTTTATTTTGGTTTTGATATTCAATTACCCATCTTTGTTTCAGAATAATACGCTATAAAAAAAACATTTTTAAAGTCAACCGGTCCACACACCTTGAATGCATAGTGCTATTTTAAATTATGTTGGTGAGGTAAATCTAAAATGCATAAATATGTTCGGAATAGCAAAACATCAACAGAGAATACTTCAGGGGTGCATTTCTCCCTTTCATCCTCTCTCTCTCTCTCTCTGAGATGGGAATGGAATGGCGTCAATCAATGGGGAAGTGAAATGGTACTGCTGCTTGCAAACACAGCTTGCCTGCGACTGACACACGCTTTGCGGCTGGCCCCATTACCATAATGACATGCAGTGTTATTTAACTGGCATCGGAGTCTGCAGGTCCAGACAATAAAGACCTCATTAGCATCTTGTGGATCTTTAAATAGATCATCAAGCCACTCAATACAGAGACACACAACAATGACTTCCCATCTCCGTCCTGGCTGTGTTCGTTTTGTTTCACTAAAGTGCTAGTCATTAAATGCAGGTGGAAATGACGTTGCTATTCCACACAAACGAACACAGCTCCACGTCTATAATGTGGGAGTGTATTGTGTAACACATTTCTCACACTTGATATGAAATAAAAAATAATACATTTTAAGTGTGATGTGACTGCAGATGGAAAGACCGAGTTTGTTTTTCTGTTTCCTTCCTCAACTTTCACAAACGTAGAGGAGCGCAGAAGAGCAGGAGGTGGGAGAGGGGAAGAAAGGAGCAGAGAAAGAGAGAGAGAGAGAGAGAGAGAGCGGGAAGGAAATCTCTTTTGCCAATCATGCCTGACCATGTTCCTTAGAAAGCACTTTTCCCATTTGTGTAAGGGTCACATGTGTAAGTGAAATGAGGCTGAATGCCTGTCATTTCACTGTGCACCCAGCGCACATCGCGGTTAATAGACCTCTCTTCACACTGACTACTGGTCTCTAATGAGTTCACTTTACACTATTATTAGGCTGGTTAGAGCGCCTCGTCCTGTGGAGATCCCTACAGACCCTTGTTAGCTAGCTGTTAGCCACAGAGCAGACTGTATTGTAAGAGCAACTGAATACAACTGTACACACAGTACTAGGGTGTGTAGTTCACATATCGTCAACCACAAAACATGAAAGTTGTGGTTTTGGAGCGGACGCCACCAGTTACCTTGTTATAGAGGTGTAAGGTAGTGAGGAACACTTATTACTATGGAATTATTAACGGGGCACCAATTCTTTCTTGGACAAAACTGGTCATCTAAGAAGGCCTGACAATGAATTTGAGACTAAAATTAGAACAATACTAATTAACGGACTTATCTGAAGGTATGACATTTTGGGAGTTCTGTCTCAGTTGGGAGTTCTTTTCCCAGAATAACAAGACAAACACAAGTTCTTTATACAATCAACACTTAATAATGCTAATCACAATATTTACAAACGTATAGAGTGATCATGAAAGGTAGGAAATAGAATGAAAGACGATACCTCAATATATCAGAACATTAGGAGGGCTATACTTAGTCTGTGGGCAGAGTTTTTGAACGTTGGCTAGGCCGAACGGAAGAGAACAAAGGAGAAGAGATGGCCGTGTGTTCTCTGGCCCCAAGTTGTTTCCTTGAGCTTGTTGCCTGATGATGGCTGTGTGTCCTTTCTTGTTGCTCTTTTCCTCTCCTCTGAGTTGAGTCGTTCCTTGGGCTTGTGGCTTGTGTCCCCTGTTACTCTGTTTTTTGGCTCTTTCTTTGAGCTGCAGAGCCTGTGCTCTGAAGTGTCTTCTTTTCGTGAAAAAGTTGAGTGTAAAGGTAGCGTTCAAGCTACACTATGTCCTTATGCGACTAAGGCTTCTTCTGAGACTTTATTATAGGCTCTTCTGTCCCAATTCCCATACTGAATAGGTACATCTTCCCTAAAAAGGTACTTTCCCTAACTTCTGAGAAATAGCTGAGCCCAAAGCAGGGCAGAGAGGACAAGGATCAGAGAGGCACTCTTATGACAACTCTTATGACCCTTTGTCTTAGAGTGAAGGCTTGGAGGAACTCAGTATTCCATAACAGTTCAGGATGTTTAACATATGACATTAAAACAACACAAGGTACCCCTGTTAAATAGGGGGTGGTTATATTTGTCATGTTTCACTGCATGTACAATCCGTGAAATGGTGTGAGAAGTGTGAAATGGAAATTTAATTTACTCCTGAGAGTGGACAGGGATCAGCCATTATTGACGGCAACCCTGGAGCAATTAGGATTAAGTGCCTTGCTCAAGGGCAGATCAACAGATTTTTCACCTTGTCAGTTCTGGGATTTGAACTAGCAACCTTTTAGTTACTGGCCCAACATTAACTGCTAGGCTACCTGCCGCCCGGTATCCCTGCTATAGAGGTATCCCTTTTATAGAGATATCCCTGCTATAGAGGTATCCCTGCTATAGAGGTATCCTTGTTTTAGAGGTATAGGCTCATTTGCAAGGAGAGACCCAAAGGAGAGAGGCCAAGCCCAGTCGTCCTAATCTCTAGTCGTCCAGACAGGGCCAGATAAGGAAACATGGTGTGCATCCCAAATGGCACTCTATTACCTATATAGTGAACTACTAAAAGTAAAGTAGTACACTATATAGGGAATAGAGTGCCATTTGGGACGCATTTGTGGAGAGAGTGCCAACACTCTGCTTTCTCTCCGAGGGCTGCATGGCTTCCTTCATGCCTTTAATCCTCCCAGTTTACAAAACAGCCACTTTATAGGGGCATTGTGGATGGTTGTTTCCCTCCGTTTAGTCCCCCTGCACATCACATTGCCACTCAGTCCAGCTAGTTTAACGCTGCCTCCTCGCCAAAGCCACTCCAAGGGGAAGGATTAGGCTGAGACACACGCTGGCTGGTCACAGTGGAAAGAAACGCCACTCAAGACTGTATTAGTTACCACTGAGCTAAAGACTAAGCATTAGCTAGGGGAGCTAACAAGATTACTCAGGTCTCAGTCAAACCACCTCTGTTACACTTACTTATGGGATATTTCTTACATGTGTCATATGGTAAAACCAACCACACTTCCAACATTATAACTTTTACGCTAACGAGCAGCTAACGAGCAGTCATTCTTACTGCAACATTCTAACAGTGTTAGAGTACAACGTTTTGTTATTTCAAATAACACAATAGCATGTTCATTAGTTTATCTTACTGCTGGCTATATGTAAAAAAATTAAATTAAATTAAAATTAAAACGACACCAAAATTAAAGTGTTCAATTTTATTTGTGGAGTGCCTTTATTACAACTATCAAACAGAAGGCATATGTCTTGGAACACATTAACAGCTTCTTTTTATAATGACAAAATAAAACACAAACACAAAGATGCATGGTCAACAACATACATGGTCAAATGATGAAAAAATCAGTAGCCTAACCATCATTATAAGCGCAAAGTGTGCTTGATAAATAGTGAAAATCAGCACAAAAAGAAATAATGGCATTATAATGAATAGAAGCGTTATAATTAATATATTGTCAGCTCGTGCTTGCATAGTGTGCGTTTTCACACAATGGCATCAGTTGGATTTCATTTAGCTGTTATCCCATGTCCCAACAGTCTACACAAATCTTTGCCACTTTTACTTGATTGAACAGTTCCCACAAACAAGTCGCTTGCAGTTGACACATGCGTCTTGGGTTGTGTTCTTAGTGCATCTGGCCACCTGTCTCCTCCCCTAGAGCTCTGGGCAATTTGACTTGCACAACAGCTCGCGTGGAATCTTTGCTGCCGCTTTGGCCCTCATATGCATTCTCCGCTTCCCCTCGCTCATTAACTCCTTCTCCCCCTTTCTACCCCATCATACTTAACTTAATTTATTTCATCTGTTGTTATGTGTGAAATTTGTTTCGGTATAGGCCTAGTTTATGTGAGAAGAAGCATAGCAGGCCCTACTGTAGGGAGGAGGGGCAGCAAGGGAAAACCATTCAAAAAATGACATGCCCTCCTAAAACTGGTTATTACGATTCTAACGACAGTGTGTTATATAGACTTATTTAGGATAAGTCAAGGAGGGAGAGGTGCATGATTTTATAGAGTAATAAAATAAAATCAATCATGAGCAGTCCAACTGACAAGACAATGTGGCATAAATGATAGCCTGGTCCCATCCTGTATGTGACGTAGCCAAGTCTTCTAGCCTGGTCCCGTCCTGTCAATGTAATGTAGCCAAGTCTTCTAGCCTGGTCCCCCGTCCTGTATGTAATGTAGCCAAGTCTTCTAGCCCTGGTCCCTGTCCTGTATTGTAATGTAGCAAGTCTTCTAGCCTGGTCCCGTCCTGTATGTAATGTAGCCCAGTCTCTCTAGCCCTGGTCCATCCTGTATGTAAATGTAGCCAAGTCTTCTAGCCTGGTCCATCCTGTATGTGAATGTAGCCAAGTCTTCTAGCTCTGGTCCCA
Organism: Salvelinus sp. IW2-2015; assembly: GCF_002910315.2. NCBI lineage: Eukaryota > Metazoa > Chordata > Actinopteri > Salmoniformes > Salmonidae > Salvelinus > Salvelinus sp. IW2-2015. The sequence continues at coordinate 40,297,259 of NC_036854.1, forward strand.
TCCTGTATGTGATGTAGCCAAGTCTTCTAGCCTGGTCCATCCTGGTATGGTGATGTTAGCCAAGTCTTCTAGCCTGGTCCCATCCTGTATGTGATCTAGCCAAGTCTTCTAGCCTGGTCCCATCCTGTAGTGATTAGCCAAGTCTTCTAGCCTGGTCCCATCCTGTATGTGATCTAGCAAGTCTTCTAAGCCTGGTCCATCCGTATGTGATCTAGCAAGTCTTCTAGCTGGTCCCATCCTGTATGTGATCTAGCCAAGTCTTCTAGCCTGGTCCCATCCTGTATGTGATCTAGCCAAGTCTTCTAGCCTGGTCCCATCCTGTATGTGATGTAGCCAAGTCTTCTAGCCTGGTCCCATCCTGTAAGTGATGTAGCCAAGTCTTCTAGCCTGGTCCCATCCTGTATGTGATCTAGCCAAGTCTTCTAGCCTGGTTCCCATCCTGTATGGAGTAAGCCAAGTCTTCTAGCCTGGTCCCATCCTGTATGTGATCTAGCCAAGTCTTCTAGCATGGTCCCATCCTGTATGTGATGTAGCCAAGTCTTTCTAGCCTGGTCCCATCCTGTATGTGATCTAGCCAAGTCTTCTAGCCTGGTCCCATCCTGTATGTGATCTAGCCAGTCTTCTAGCCTGGTCCCCCATCCGTATGTGATGTAGCCAAGTTTCTAGCCTGGTCCCATCCTGTATGTGATGTAGCCAACTGTTCTATCGTTGTCATGTCATACATCTAGAGAGTCTAACAGTAGAAACAGGAACCTCCCACCGATTGACGTTTGCCCTGGTCGTCAGGATTATCTGATTTCACAGACTGCAGAGAGGAGAGGGCCAAGCTAATGACCCGTCACTTATTGAAATGGAGCCGCTATAGGTAACCACACAGGGCCGGGCTGTAACTTTCATCTATTTTCACAGGGCTAACCAAAAAATGATTACCCACAGGGAGAAAAGCCATTAAAAACGATGACCTTTTACTATTGTGCTTGTTGGCACTGGTGCCATAATAACTTGTGTTAACTTGTTAGCGTGATCGAATTGAGTGTTTGTGGGTGTGCGTGTCTGTGTGAGTGTGTGTTAGCGTGTTTGTGGTGTGTGTGGTGTGTGTGTGTGTGTGTGTGTGTGTGTGTGTGTGTGTGTGTGTGTGTGTGTGGTGTGGTGTGGTGTGTGTGTGTTGTGTGGTGTGTGTGTTGTGTGTGTGTAGTCGTGTTGTGGTGTGGTGTGTGTGTTAGTTGTGTTGTGTGGTGCGTGTAGGTGTGGTGATGTGTTTAGCGTGTTGTTGGTGTGTGTGTTGTGTGTGTGTGTGTGTGTGTTAGTGTGTTTGTGGTGTGCGTGTGTGTGTGTGAGTGTGTGTTAGCGTGTTTGTGGTGTGTGTGTGTGTGTGTGTGTGGGAGAAAGTAAAGGCCAGTCGGTCTGTCATTTTACAGAAGTCACGGACACATTGCCTATGAATGCATATATTTTTATGGTCTGTAATGTGGGAATTAATAAGCCACATTTGAGATGGATCGTTCATAGTCAGACTTAGCGGAGTTGCTGGGTGTTTCCAGTTTGAATGCACTTTTGTAATTGGAGGCTTTGAGGGCTAAACACTTATTAGTGGTAACATAAATATCTGAAAGTTAAACTAGTTTGTCTGGAGGTCATTTCTACAAAAAAGTTGAAAAGTAATTTGTACATATCTGACAGGAAGTCTATTGCTTATTTGTCCTGGACATTCCATTAGCCATATTTGAAAGGTATTTTCTTACTATTCAAAATGTCCGGTCAGACGTACAGCCAGTGTCTTTTGTGAATAATCCACTCTGAAATGTACTAATTAAGTCGGCCATTGAAAAGGAGGAAGTCACTGACTGGTACAGGGAGAAGTAAAGAAAAAAAATCCAATTCCCTCTATGAAAAGCGTAACAATGAAGTGTGATGGCTGGAGCCTTACAAAAGGAGAGGACAAATCACAACAGCTGAAGCGCAAAGAAAAGCATTCTTTAACTTCCCTATTATGAGTGTACCTTAGAGATGTTGTGATCTAATTTTCTAGTGAGCCATGCTGCTTTTCCAATCTCTATCAATTCAGACGATGGCCCGGCTCGTCTATCCATTATCATTAAATACGTGTTTGATTTCCTCACAATGCGCTCGCTGCTCACACACCGCCAGCAGACAAAAAAAATAAGGAATACATGCACGGTGAGAAAATGACAACAATGTGGAGGGAACAATGTTGATATTGATAAAAAAAAGTGTGCAGGGCGATATCAGTCGTGATGTACAGTAGAAAAGCATCACCACTTTCAGTAGTCTAGTGTTAAAAAATAGCATGAAAGGGAGGGGATGGGTAAGAGGGCAAGAAGAAGAGGGAGGGAGAAGGATGAGGAGGACAACAAAAGACAGAGAGGGAAAGCGAAAGGAAAGGGGAGGGGGAGACGAAAAGGAAGAGAGAGCAAGAGAGGGAGCGAGAGGGAGTGAGAGATAGAGGAGTGCAGGAGTGAAAGAGAGAGAGAGCGAGAGAGGAGAGGACGAAAAGAGAACGTGCACCTTAGAAGCTTAGTCCATCCTGCCAATTTGTGTCTGAGGAGACAGAAACACCCAGCTTGGTGATGCAAGAGGGTTGCCTTGGGACGGGTTCAACACAGAACACATTGCACTATCACTTTCACAGATTAAGAGGGATACGATGCTGCTACTCGAAGATACTCAGCCCCTGAGAGACTTCCTGAGAGAGAGGAGAGAGGGAGGAAGGGAGTGAGAAACAGAGATGGAGAGAGAGAAAAAATGGGAGAGACAGAAACAGAGAGAGGGAGAGAGTGCAGGCTGTGGTATAAAGAGCACACACCCGGTTGCAGACATCAGCTGTAATAACATAACAACCCTCCTCCTAATGCTGACATGGCTGGGGATCAAGAGCGGAGCTCATCACTAGAGATAACTGAAGAAAGCCGGGGCACTATGGGTAATGCTGCTGATTAATAGCATTCAGAGAGACATTAGGCAGACTTATTATCATCACTCTCTCTCCGCGCTACGCTGTGCCGTGATGCACCACTCACTACCCCGCTACGGTAATTATTGTGCTGTCGCTCCCAGCTATATTTTTTCGAAAATAATATTTTGAAAGAAAGACACTGTCTCTGGAACATCTTTATAAGATTGGATTCAGTTCTTAGCATGACACATAAAGGAGGGTGGAGCTCCAACAGACCAAATGTCAGCAGCCCTTCTCCGTCGATAGCGATTTAATAAGATACGAAAGCATGGAATGACGAGGTACCTCAATCGCTAAAAACAGATATATCTGTGTCTGTTTGGCCAAAAGATTTTGAGAGAAGAGAGAGAGAAGCCAACAGCAGGATTCAGACAGTGACTCAGTTTGAAGCTGAGGCCTACAGGTATGTCTGGAAATTGAATGCCAGCTTGGAGAGATCCAGAGCGCCAGATAAGAGACATCTCACACAGACAGACTGACATACCAGAGCTTTGACAGTTCAAAGTCAAAACAGTTGAGAAGAAGAATATTTCAAGAATTGTTTTACATCTTTCTTCAAATACCGATACAATCATCAGGTGTTTTTGACACTATTTGGAGAGTGAAAATTAGCGCGCCTAAAGTCTCATTTGTCTTCTCTCCTCTCCCATGCAACTCTTCACTAGGTTGTTCCTGTAAAAGAGAATGATAATGGAGTCCGGGTCTGTCTGTCCGTCTGTCAGTCTGTCTGTTATCTGGTTGTCTGCCTGACTGCCTCTCTGCCTTGTGCTAAAGGCGGCAGTTCTGCTTGGTGCTGTCGGGTTCTAGCTGCCCTGGCAGTGAGTGAGGTTCTGATCTGTCCCACTGGGAGTGTGTGCCAGGGGCCTGGTGGGAGTGTGTGTTCGGGGTCTGGGGCCCGGGGCTGGGAAAACCAGCTGACACTTGACAGAGAGAGGAGCCCCAGAGGCCTGGTGGTGAAGGTCAAAGGGGGCCCGTGGGGAGAACGTCACCGACAGGCCCCAACGCATCGAGCTGAGCTGGGGAAGCTGCAGCTCAAAACAGGAAGTTGCCAGAGGCGGGCAAAGGGTGTGTGTGAGTGTGTGTGTAGGGGATAAGGGAGAGCAGAGTTAATAGAGGGTGACAATTGGGAGGTGCATCAGCTCCACCTTCTACAGGCCTGACAAGGGCATTTGACAACGCAACACAGACCAGCAACCATCCCCATCATCACCCCAGGTCAACACTCTTCACTGTGATGGCACACGACAGTCGGGAACAGCAGGAAACCACTAAAACACACAAGATGTAGAGAACATGGAACTACAGAACGTAGAGCTACAGCACATAGAACTACAGGACGTAGAGCTACAGCACATAGAACTACAGGATGTAGATCTACAGCACATAGAACTAAATGACGAAGAGCTACAGCACATAGAACTACAACACATAGAGCTACAGCACATAGAACTACAGCACAGGACGTAGCGCTACAGCTCATATAACTACAGGAAGTAGAGCTACGGCACATAGAACTACAGGATGTAGTGAAACAACACATAGAAATACAGGACATAGGCCTAGAACTACACAGGACATACACTGAACAAAAATATAAACGCAACATGTAAAGGGTTGGTCCCATGCTTCATGAGCTGAAAGAAAAAAAAGATCTCAGAAATGTTTCATACTCACAAAAAGCTTATTTATCAAAAATGTTGTGCATAAATTTGTTTACATTCCTGTTAGTGTGCATTTTATGCGTTGTCAGGATAAACCATCCACCTGACAGGTGTAGCGTATCAAGAAGCTGATTAAACATCATGATCATTACACAGGTGCACCTTGTGCTGAGGACAACAAAAGGCCACTCTAAAATGAGCAGTTTTGTCACATCACAATGCCACAAATGTCTCAAGTTTTGAGGGAGTGTGCAATTGGCATTCTGACTGCAGGAATGTCCACCACAGCTGTTGCCAGAGAATTTAATGTTAATTTCTCTACCATAAGAATGGGAATTTGAGAATTTGGCAGTACGTCCAACCGGAATTACAACCGCAGACCACGTGTATGGCGTCGTGTGGTTGAGCGGTTTGCTGATGTCAACATTGTAAACAGTGTGTCCCATGTTGGGGTTATGGTATGTGCAGGCACTACGGACAACAAACACAATTGCATTTTATCTATGGCAATTTGAATGCACAGAAATACAGTGACGAGATCCTGAGGCCCATTGTCAGGCCCTTTTTTTAAGGTATCTGTGATGATAAATTCTTGGTTCTGACACCTAAACTTGGAATAGTGTTAATTATCAGGTATCCTATTGAAATATTGAGTGCTATAGTCTAGGGTCTACATCAGAAGTTAATGGTTATCTGTAGGAGGAATGTATTTGGTGGAGGCAATTAAGCTGGGAATGTATTGAGTAAAGGAAGGGCAATCAGATGTGGCAGGCACTGATAAGGATGGAAAGATGTGGTTTAGTGAGGAAGATGGCCGAGGTCAGGTCAGGTCACATTAGGGGAGAAGGAACAGTTTATGGCCCGCAAAACTTAATTTTCTGCCTAGCAATAAATATGTCATGTTTAGAGAGAAGGAGGAGGGGTATATATACTACCACTGGTGGAACCATGTCTTTGTCTTATGCAGCTGTATGACCAATGGGTGAATAAACTTGGTTTAAGCTTTAGTAATCATCCGTGAGTTTTACTAGTGGCCAACATATGTGGCCAACATATGTATACAGTGTATCTGTATTCCCAGTCATGTGAAATCCATAGATTAGGGCCAAATCTATTTATTTCAATTGACTGATTTCCTCATATGAAATGTAACTCAGTAAAATATTTGAAATGGTTGCATATTGCATATTGTTTATATTCTTGTTCAGTATATAATAGCAGCACATAGAACTACAGCACATAGAACTACAGGACATAGAACTACAGAACATAGAGCTACAGCACATAGAACTACAGGCCGTACAGCTACAGCACATAGAACTATAGGAAATAATTGATTTAAAAAGGTTTTTATTTCAATTTAATTAAATGCATAAATTGCATAATTTTCAAGCCGTAAAGGAATTTAGGGAACATAAATTTAGGGAAAGACAAGCAAGTTGTTACTATCATATATATTTTTAGAATAGAAACTGTTAAGTGTCTCATATGTCTTTTTAAAGATAATTTTGAGGGGGTTATCACACAACAGAACAAAATCTGTAGGCTACCCCATGTTGGGCTGTTGTAAGCTAGCCCGTGTTGGGCTGTTGTAAGATAGCCCGTGTTGGGCTGTTGTGGGCTAGCCCGTGTTGGGCTGTTGTGGGCTAGCCCGTGTTGGGCTGTTGTAAGCTATCCCGTGTTGGGCTGTTATAGGCTAGCCCGTGCTGGGATTTTGTAAGCGATGTGGGTGTGTGGGCTAGGTGTGGGCTAGGTGTGGGCTAGCCCGTATTGAGTGGATGTGGGCTAGGTGTGGGCTAGCCCGTGTTGAGTGGATGTGGGCTAGGTGTGGGCTAGCCCGTGTTGAGTGGATGTGGGCTAGGTGTGGGCTAGCCCGTATTGAGTGGATGTGGGCTAGGTGTGGGCTAGCCCGTATTGAGTGGATGTGGGCTTGGTGTGGGCTAGCCCGTATTGAGTGGATGTGGGCTTGGTGTGGGCTAGCCCGTGTTGAGTGGATGTGGGCTTGGTGTGGGCTAGCCCACATGGGGCCAATGGGCTCATGTTTGCTGGGGAGCTACAGGTACAGGTAAAGGACATTTAGTTTAGTTAGGAGCAGGGAAGGAGCAGGGAACTGTCCTCATCTCCCATCTCCTAACTAAATACATACATACTAAACCCTCTCCAACTACAATGGAATAAACTAAATGCATTACGCCACCACACTTACCTCAGAGCAACCACAAAAAACTCAGGGCGTGTTCATTTCTGACAGAAGCTATTCACTGTGATCCATCTGCAAAGGCAGGGCCATTCTCCTGTTCTGTTTGTGTGGCAGAGAGAGAGGCTGAAAGCAGTGAGTTGTCAGGCTGACATTAGGAGCAGGTTTGGGGGCAGAGGGGGCACAGGTTCCTGTGTCGGCCTCCTTACTGTAGGGCTCAGGGTCGGGGGCTGAGCGCACATCTCAAATGGCACCCTATTCCCTATATAGTGCACTATCAAGACCCATAGGTATGTAAAGATTAGTGCACCATATAGGGAACAGGGTTCCATTTGGGACGCATGTTGAGGGTTGAGATCTGAGGCACTAGGGCCTGACAGCTAGTAATTGTCCCAGAGGGAACTGGAAGTCAGCTATAATGCAGGATGACATCTTGAGACTTTTAGCAAGGCAGCTTAATGCTGGAGGGGCAGAGGAGTAGTTTGCTACATAGATTTATCTCTCTAAATAACCTTTAGGGTGTAAAGCCTGTGAAAATGTTCCTTGGTGAAAAAAATATGAAGTGTCAGAACAAAATCTACACACATAGTGCTGATTGGGTGAGCAATTGATATGAAAATATCAGTGTTTACATATTTTAATATTTATCTGATTATTCAAGAGCTTAAATAAATCCTAAAGCAGGCAATTTATTTTTGTTACTGAGAAGTATTCATAGAGAAATATTAAAATATGTAAACGCTGTATTTGCAATGTTAATGCTACACCGCAGCATGATGCTTAAGACAAATATCCATTCGTTTTCTATAATATCACAACCAACACTGTCTATTTCATATGAATTGCTCACCCAATCAACACTATTTAATATAGGCTTAAAAAATAGTCACTTTAACCGACAAAAACACTTTTCTAATATGATGTGAATTATTTTCTCTCACAAAAGAAAACGTTGTTTCTTTGAGGCACACACACACACACACACACACACACACACACACACACACACACACACACACACACACACACACACACACACACACACACACACACACACACACACACACACACACACACACACACACACACACCACACAGCATCTAAGGCTCATTCAAACAGAGCAACAAGAGTAGTCGTCGTAATCAAACATAACAAAACGTTTGAGGCTGACACATGAGAGGTTGACTTCGCCAGACACTTGAAAGTCAGCAGGTTGGTCTTTAATTAACGGAGAACGACTCCAGCTAGCTAGGGGAACCTCCCAGACAGCCCCGCAGGTCGACGGCACAAAAACACACACAACACACACACACCAACACACACACACACACACACACACACACACACACACACACACACACACCAACACACACACACACACACACACACACACACCACACACACACACACACACACACACACACACACACACACACACACACACACACACACACAGCAGGGAGACACAGAGGTTAGGGGACTCCAAGTACTCCTCCTGCCTGACACAACCCACCACCTCAGGGGGGTAAGAATCAACACTGACAGGATGGGAGCTCCACATCTGCAGCTACAGCACAGAAGCCCCTACACAATACACAACACACAACACACACACACACACACTGAAGCCCCCACACAACACAACACAACCAGACAAGCCCCTGTAACTGTCTGTGAGGACACACACGAGCACATGTGCAAACAAGAGCAGACACCTACACGCATACAAACAGCCAGACTAAAGTCAGATCAAACTAACACATGCAGCAGACAAAAACACACCAAATCTTTAAGAGAGAGAGGAGACGTAGGAGTATATACATAGTGTTCCATACGCACACATTTATCAAACGCCAAGATATTCCCAGTCACACACACACGCTCCTTCTGTTCATCAAGCTGTGCCAGACCTTGCCAGACAGGTGCACGTTTATCGTGATCCTTGAACCAAAACACCTTTGTTCGCCTGTGAGGCTGACGCCGCGGCTGATACGGAGTCTCATTTAATTAGACCACACAGCACCGGTTGACAGCAGAACACACACACACACACACAACCCTTCAGGAGCCAGAGTCAGGGAGGGGAAGGTTAGCAGAGTCAATGTCAGTGCTGTGATGATGAGAAGGCAGCCGGGCGGACGATGACACCATGATTACACAGGACCACACTGACCTGAAAACCACTGAATGGCTGAGGACAGAAGGGGCTAGCAAGCACACACGCACGTGCACACACACGCACACACACAAACAACACAGGAGGTTGGTCGCATCTTAATTGGGGAGGACGGGCTCGTGGTAATGGCTGGAGCAGTATAAGCGGTTTCCATGTGTTTGATGCCATTCCATTTGCTCCGTTACAGCCATTATTATGAGCCGTCCTCCCCTCAGCAGCCTCCTGTGACACACACACTAAATAGGACAAATCACAAGCTAGTAAACACAGGGGACAGATGGGCCAAAGCAGCACACCTGTTTAAGAACACAACAACACAACCCGTTGGCAGTTGAAGGACTGTGGTGTCTCGGTCTAGCACTGATCAGACAAGTATCAACCTCGTAACTCAAACACAGTTGATATTGGCATTGCCATAATTCCTATTTTCATCATTTGCAATAATAAATGATAGGAGAGTTATGTTGCAAATCCAACCATTGATAATGCTCAGTAGCGCATTATTACACACACTACATATGTGTATAGGTCAGGAGACTATACTCACGGATACCTGCAAGATAGCAATTCCACATAATGCTAACACATGAGTTCAACGCAAAGTGTCATTACTGATGTTCCGATGTAAAGTACATTGCATTCACATCAGCAACACAGCGATATGAAATTAGGCCCACTTGCTGCTGTGTCTCTGAAAATGAAGATGAATGTCCGTCCTTATTGAAAATCCTCTCAGGAAGGGTGCCTCACTAACACAGTGTTTCATACCCAGTCTCCCTAAAATGACTGTAATTTAGCTTTCACACTCATTCCTGACACCAGAAGATAACATTCATTATCATACGCCAAAAGAATAAATCAGAACTAAAAAAAATAAAAAAATAAAAAACGTATAAAAGCCCATCAGAGCTTGTGTCACAGGTAATAGATCTTAACTGGCACTCAGGTGTGATTGTGTGCGTGGGCGAATCACGTGTTACATTTGGAATTAGCTGCTCTCCTGGCTAACAACACATACATCACCCTAATGCAATTCTGTCATCCACTGCTTTCCCCTTAATCAGGGCGCATCTGTGTTCTGATGGCGCTGTCTGGTCCTCTGATAGCGTACACACGCAGGACACACTGACAGCAAGCCTTGGATGGGAACATAATGTTAACGTGTGTGTGTGTGTGTGTGTGTGTGTGCGTGTGTGTGTGTGTGTGTGTGTGTGTGTGTGTGCGAGTGAGTGTGTGTGTGTGTGTGTGTGTGTGTGTGTGTGTGTGTGTGTGTGTGTGTGTGCGTGCGTGCGCGCGCGCGCAACCCTCTCTACCATATATATACACTCTACAACAGATTGCTGTTTGTTGTCATCAGGCCCTTTGATATTTGGCTCATAAATTGATGATCACTCCTGTATCTGATTTACAGTAATTGAACCAAAGTTAAGGTGTTGCTCATCATCATTCACAGTCGTTGTCGTTTGAGCGTAGGGTTTTACTGTTGTTTGGTTATTTAGTAGACATGCCGTCTGGCTGTGTGAGCAGAGCTTCTGCACCAGCAGTTCAGTGGAATTTGTAGTGTTGCTTGCTTGCTCTTCGCATCTTGCATTTCTACAACACAACAAGACAGAAAGTGTCAAAACCAGCCTCTCAACATTCAACCTGCCTATGGTTTGTCTGTCTGGGAGTCGACACACGTGTGGATGTGCATTAGTCAGCCTATAAACAAAGCATTACCTGAAAGGATTGAAAAAAGGGAACTGCCATGTTTCCATTACTTCTACTACACAGACATAAGAAGATTACACAGGTACTGTACATTATGTGTTGCTGTACAATACATCTCAAATGGAGTGTTCACTGAGTGTACAAAACTATTAAGAACACCTTCCTAATATTGAGTTGCACCCCTTTTGCCTTCAGAACAGCCTCAATTCGTCAGGGCATGGACTACAAGGTTTCGAAAGCGTTCCACACGGATGCTGACCCATGTTGACTCCAATGCTTCCCACAGTTATGTCAAATTGACTGGATGTCCGTTGGGCGGTGGACCATTCTTGATCCACACAGGAAACTGAAACTGAGCGTGAATAACCCAGCAGCGTTGCAGTTCTTGACACACTCAGACTGGTGCGCCTGGCACCTAATACCATACCCCGTTCAAAGGAACTTAAATATTTTGTGTGTCATTCACCCTCTGAATGGCACACATACACAATCCATGTCTCAATTGTCTTAAGACTTAAAAATCCTTCATTAACCTGTCTCCTCCCCTTCATCTACACATATTGAAGTGGATTTAACAGGTGACATCAATTATGGATCATAGCTTTCACCTGGACTCACCTGGTCAGGCTATGTCAGGTGTTCTTAATGTTTTGTATACTCAGTGTATATCACATGACCAAACAGTTTCTTTGTTTCCATAGTCCCTGTCAGCTTGAGAGTTTCTATAGTCCTGTTTCTTCTCCTCCTACGTTGGGAAATAAAAAGTTTGCCCTTTGACACAACTCTTTGTTCTAAGATAATGGAAACATCTCGTCCCATTTTATAGTTCCGGGGAAGGCAGCCATGCCCGTCCTGTAGCCACAACCCCGTCCCTCTGAGATATTAACTGAACAAGGATCACAAGCTATTTCCATTTGCTCCAAATATAAGACAGCCCACCTTGGAATTTAATTTATACTATGCCCTAAATGGTGCCCTATTCCCTATATAGTGTACTACTTACATATGGGAAATGTTCCCTCTAAGCTGCGCGCACATTGCCCTGAGACTGCTACACAGCTTTCTCCAAGGCATTCCTAGTTGATCGCCAAACATTCTGTAAAAAACCCAACGATAAAGCCTTGTGTTCCTTTTTTTCTCTTTTTTTCCCTCTGCTGAGGGTAGGTGCACCCGATTCAAATCAAATCAAATCAAATTGTATTTGTCACATACACATGGTTAGCAGATGTTAATGCGAGTGTAGCGAAATGCTTGTGCTTCTAGTTCCGACAATGCAGTAATAACCAACGAGTAATCTAACCTAACAATTCCACAACGACTACCTTATACACACAAGTGTAAAGGGATAAAGAATATGTACATAAAGATCTATGAATGAGTGATGGTACAGAACGGCATAGGCAAGATGCAGTAGATGGTATCGGGCACAGTATATTCAGCTGCCCTGTGCAGCGGGTAGGTGAAATGTTGATATTTTGAACCATTTCATTTGTCTGAAGGCACAAACTCTGCCTTCCCGGTGGGCCCAGAGCAAATCAAGTGCACTATAGGTCTACTGCTGGACAATCAGATGGCTCAGATGACCGTGTCTGCAGTAAGATAACAGGCATAAAAGAAAGCTACAGCAAAGTTGAACATGTGAGATTGAGAGAGAGAGACGTCCTTACTCAGCACTGTCAACAATTTGTATTCAACACTTTTATAAGCCATAAAATGTCCATTCTTACTATTTCCACTCAGCACTACAACAAGCCCTGCAGCAGTAATGAATGAGTAGGAAAGTGTATTTATAGGCTTGCGTTGTTGTTATTATTTGCGGCTTGGGTCTTTTTTAATATTGAGGAATATTTCACTTTCTGTTCATAGGAGTAACAACATTTGTACATGAGGCAGAAATCATGCGGTGCGACTCCAGTTTGGCCATCAGCTGGAAGACTGTGTCCCTTTTTGGTCAGTGTCAGCGGAGGAAAGGGAGAGAGGAGGGATGTTGATAGGCAGACCCTCAGCCTGCTGCTCTCTCCCTCCGCTGAGACTGACCATCAGATGCAGGCACCATCAGCCCAGTAAAATACAAATCAAATTATTTAAATGTATGCTCACTCAGCGGTGCCTAACAAATAATACAACAATGGATCTATTACTTGTGTGATCATATAGCCTACATCAAATGTTGAAATATCATTTATAAAAACGGCCCGAACAACAAAGCATTGGCAGGGCAATTCAAGCAAAGCCAATATGCAGTGATAATGTTTTGGGCCTATAGCTACCTGGACAAACCTCATTGCTACAGTACTGTTTTTAATTGGTTAATGTTGCATAGTATTACGTTTTTTAAGTCATGTTAAAAATAAATCTCAGCGGTAGATCTCGGCTTGCATTCAGACTCAAAGTGATCTTGACTCAGAACAGGTTGGTGACCACTGTCCTAGAGTTTCCCCTGTTAACACTATCAACGTTTCCCTTTACTGTGGCAATTGTGACACGCAATATTAGCCACTTTCAATGAAACATACTGAAACAAAACAAACTATGCAACAGATTTTGTTGTAGGCCGAACACATCGGAGTAGGATTCTATTGCATTGACATGCACTACTCAGCCCGTACTCTACGCAGACTGGTGCAGCATAAACCATCAGAGCTGCAGTAAGCCTATATGCAAATAGACCGTTGCCAATAACCAATAACTCTGAAATCTCCATCCCTAACTACAACATTTTCAGACAAGATAGAACGGCCAAAGAGGGCGGTGGTGCAATCTACTGCAGAGATAGCCTGCAGAGTTCTGTCCTACTATCCAGGTCTGTACCCAAACAATTTGAACTTCTACTTTTAAAAATCCACCTCTATAAAAACAAGTCTCTCACCGTTGCCGCCTGCTATAGACCACCCTCTGCTCCCAGCTGTGCTCTGGATACCATATATGAACTGATTGCCCCCCATCTATCTTCAGAGCTCGTGCTGCTAGGTGACCTAAACGGTGACATGCTTAACACCCCGGCCATCCTACAATCTAAGCTTGATGCCCTCAATCTCACACAAATTATCAATGAACCTACCAGGTACAACCCCAAAGCCGTAAACATGGGCACCCTCATAGATATCATCCTAACCAACTTGCCCTCTATATTCACCTCTGCTGTTTTCAACCAAGATCTCAGCGATCACTGCCTCATTGCCTGCATCCGTAATGGGTCAGCGGTCAAACGACCTCCACTCATCACTATCAAACGCTCCCTGAAACACTTCAGCGAGCAGGCCTTTCTAATCGACCTGGCCCGGGTATCCTGGAAGGATATTGACCTCATCCCGTCAGTAGAGGATGCCTGGTTATTCTTTAAAAATGCCTTCCTCACCATCTTAAATAAGCATGCCCCATTCAAGAAATGTAGAACCAGGAACAGATACAACCCTTGGTTCTCTCCAGACCTGACTGCCCTTAACCAACACAAAAACATCCTGTGGCGTTCTGCATTAGCATTGAACAGCCTCTGTGAAATGCTACTTTTCAGGGAAGTTAGAAACCAATATACACAGGCAGTTAGAAAAGCCAAGGCTAGCTTTTTCAAGCAGAAATTTGCTTCCTGCAACACAAACTCAAAAAGGTTCTGGGACATTGTAGTCCATGGAGAATAAGAGCACCTCCTCCCAGCTGCCCACTGCACTGAGGATAGGAAACTCTTGTCACCAACGATAAAACAACTATAATTGAGAATTTCAATAAGCATTTTTCTACGGCTGGCCATGCTTTCCACCTGGCTACCCCTACCCCGGTCAACAGCACTGCACCCCCCACAGCAACTCGCCCAAGCCTTCCCTATTTCTCCTTCTCCCAAATCCAGTCAGCTGATGTTCTGAAAGAGCTGCAAAATCTGGACCCCCTCAAATCAGCCGGGCTAGACAATCTGGACCCTTTCTTTCTAAAATGATCTGCCGAAATTGTTGCAACCCCTATTACTAGCCTGTTCAACCTCTCTTTCATGTCGTCTGAGATTCCCAAAGATTGGAAAGCAGCTGCGGTCATCCCCCTCTTCAAAGGGGGGGACACTCTTGACCCAAACTGCTACAGACCTATATCTATTCTACCCTGCCTTTCTAAGGTCTTCGAAAGCCAAGTTAACAAACAGATAACCGACCATTCCGAATCCCACCGTACCTTCTCCTTTATGCAATCTGGTTTCAGAGCTGGTAATGGGTGCACCTCAGCCACGCTCAAAGTTCTAAACGATATCTTAACTGCCATCGATAAGAAACAATACTGTCCAGCCGTATTCATTGACCTGGCCAAGGCTTTCGACTCTGTCAATCACCACATCCTCATCGGCAGACTCAACAGCCTTGGTTTCTCAAATGATTGCCTCGCCTGGTTCACCAACTACTTCTCCGACAGAGTTCAGTGTGTAAAATCTGAGGGCCTGTTGTCCGGGCCTCTGGCAGTCTCTATGGGGGTGCCACAGGGTTCAATTCTTGGGCCGACTCTCTTCTCTGTATACATCAATGATGTCGCTCTTGCTGCTGGTGAGTCTCTGATCCACCTCTACACAGACGACACCATTCATCTGCACGCCCGTCCAGCATCACTACTCTGGACAGTTCTGACATAGAATATGTGGACAACTACAAATACCTAGGTGTCTGGTTAGACTGTAAACTGTCCTTCTAGACTCACATAAAACATCTCCAATCCAAAGTTAAATCTAGAATTGGCTTCCTATTTCGCAACAAAGCATCCTTCACTCATGCTGCCAAACATACCCTTGTAAAACTGACCATCCTACCGATCCTCGACATCGGCGATGTCATTTACAAAATAGCCTCCAACACTCTACTCAACAAATTGGATGCAGTCTATCACAGTGCCATCCGTTTTGTCACCAAAGCCCCATATACTACCCACCACCTGTCTCTTATACACATCTAGATGTGTATAAGAGACAGCCCCTAAAGCCAATTCCTCCTTTTGCCGCCTCTCCTTCCAGTTCTCTGCTGCCATTGAGTGGAACGAACTACAAAAATCTCTGAAACTGGAAACACTTATCTCCCTCACTAGCTTTAACTTCTTTGGGGTAGGGGGCAGTATTTTCACGTCCGGATGAAAAGCGTGCCCAGAGTAAACTGCCTGCTACTCAGGCACAGATGCTAGGAATGCATATTATTAGTAGATTTGGATAGAAAACACTCTGACGTTTCTAAAAATGTTTGAATGATGTCTGTGAGTATAACAGAACTCATATGGCAGGCGAAAACAAGAGAAAAATCCAACCAGGAAGTGGGAAATCTGAGGTTTGTAGTTTTTCAGGTCATTGCCTATCCAATATACAGTGTCTATGGCGTCAGATTGCACTTCCTTAGGCTTCCACTAGATTTCAACAGTCTTTAGAACGTTGTTTCAGGCTTCTACTGTGAAAGGGGAGCGAATAAGAGCTGTTTCAACCAGTGGTCTGGCTGAAAGCCTTGAGTTGTTTATTGCGCGCGGCCGTGAGCACGAGATACGTTCCCTTTCCTTTCTAATGACAAAGGAATTGTCCGGTTGGAATATTATTGAAGATTTATGATAAAAACATACTAAAGATTGATTATATACATCATTTGACATGTTTCTACGAACTATAATGGAACTTTTTTGACTTTTCGTCTGGACTTTGTGAGCGCACTTTGTGCATTTGGATTACTGGACTAAATGCGCAAACAAAAAGAAGGTATTTGGACATAAAGATGAACTTTATCGAACAAAACAAACATTTATTGTGGACCTGGGATTCCTGCGAGTGCATTCCGATGAAGATCATCAAAGGTAAATGAATATTTATAACACTATTTCTGACTTTTGTTGACTCCACAACATGGCGGGTATCTGTATCGCTTGTTTTAGTGGCTGAGCGCTGTACTCAGATTATCGCATGGTGTGCTTTCACCATAAAGCTTTTTTGAAAGCTGACACAGCGGTTGCATTAAGGAGAAGTTTATCTATAATCCTATGCATAACACTTGTATCTTTCATCAAAGTTTATGATGAGTATTTCTGTAAATTGATGTGGCTCTCTGCAAAATCACCGGATGTTTTGTAGGCAAAACATTACTGAACATAACGCGCCAATGTAAACTGCGATTTTTGGATATAAATATGAATTTTATCGAACAAAACATACATGTATTGTGTAACATGAAGTCTTATGAGTGCCATCTGATGAAGATCATCAAAGGTTAGTGATTCATTTTATCTCTATTTCTGCTTTTTGTGACTCCTCTCTTTGGCTGGAAAAATGTATGTTTTTTGTGACTAGGTGCTGACCTAACATAATCATATGGTATGCTTTCGCCGTAAAGCCTTTTTGCACGTAAAGCCTTTTTGAAATCGGACACTGTGGCTGGATTAACAAGAAGTTTATCTTTAAATAGTGTATCATACTTGTATGTTTGAGGAATTTTAATTATGAGATTTCTGTTGTTTTGAATTTGGCGCACTACAATTTGACTGGCTGTTGTCGAGGTGGGACGCTAGTGTCCCACATATCCTAGAGAAGTTAAGCACCAGCTGTCAGAGCAGCTCACAGATCACTGCACCTGTACATAGCCCATCTATAAATAGCCCAAACAACTACCCCTTCCCCTACTGTATTTATTTATTTTGCTCCTTTGCACCCCAGTATTTCTACCTTGCACACTCATCTACTGTCAAATCTACCATTCCAGTGTTTTAATTGCTATATTGTATTTACTTCGCCACCATGGCCTATTTATTGCCTTTACCTCCCTTATCTCACCTCATTTGCTCACATTGTATACAGACTTATTTTTCTACTGTATTATTGACTGTATGTTTGTTTTACTCCATGTGTAACTATGTGTTGTTGTATGTGTCGAACTGCTTTGCTTTATCTTTGCCAGGTCGCAGTTGTAAATGAGAACTTGTTCTCAACTTGCCTACCTGGTTAAATAAAGGTGAAATAAAAATTAATTGTATATATATTTTTTAAATTGCCATATATGGATCCGTGCCATTTACTTTGAACTGGGCTGTGTTTACAGCATTAGTGGTCGTGAGTGGATGCGCTTGTTTTGAGATGAAATCGAGAGTTGCATGTAGCCACGTGTGCACTTTTTGTTCATATCCTTTGCAAGTTAGTGATTAGCCCAGTTATAGATAATTTGTAGTCAGCAATAGGGGAGTGATTGCTTCATACAAGAGTACAAAACATGTACATTTCTAGACATCTTTGAAAAGCAAGTCAGGTAACGATATGTTTCTCTTAAAGGGGTAGTGTTGTATTTTGAGACAAACTTGAAAAAAACTAAGAAGGCAATAGGCAGAGCGTAGCATAATCTGTCAGATTTTCTGTAATAATGGTATGGGAATAATAATGCATTTTTATTTTGTAAAGTGTTTTTTTGCATCAAACAACACATTTTCAGTCACCTCCTTATCTGAAGTACAAGTGGATAAACAGGTTAATGTCAAGCCCTGCATGTTTTGGAATGTAGGCATTGAACACCACACATTGTATGCTACTGTAGGCTGAATGATAGAACAGCTATTTCCATGTAAAAATGTTATGGGTTGCATATCCTCCATTGTTTGTGATGGTAGTCCAATCTGGTAGGCCTACATTATGATCAAATAGCCACAGTAGCCTACTTGGTCACTGTTAAAACTAACTTAAAGTGGGTACAGCCTCAGTGTTCAAAGTAAATGCGCCCTGGAAGTTGCACAGAATTTTGACACCGTTGAAGTTTGCGCTCAGCAGACCTGAATTTTTTTTGAGGGAACATCGCCTATGGGACCTGGTCAAAAGTAGTGCACTGTGTAGGGAATAGGGTGCCATTTCAGACGCAACCAGTCTTCCCATCCGCCCACTCTGAAAAAGGCGCGATGGTTGCCAGTAACAGTACCAAGCAGGGACTTTGTCTCTCTCCCTCCCCTCATCCCCAGTTGAGTCAACTCTCCCTGCCAGTCGCAGTTAACACACCTGACCATGCTATGGCTCCATCTGCGACTGGGCTCCCAGGGATTATCAGCTATCAGTTCCTGAGTCTCCGCTGGAGCCTCGTCTCAGCTCATCTCCTTCCTTCTGCCCAGCGCAGCAGCTCAGCTCAGCGCTCCACTGACAGTCATAATTGAGGCCGATATCACTCCCTACAGTATGGCATCTTCCTCCTCCCCCCTCCCTCTACCCCTCAATCTTTCCCCTTATCACGCCCCAAAACCTTTCCCTAGGTTATTAAAGACAAGTACTACCTTAAATTTGGCGGATATTTTATTGTCAGTTTGTTGCTGTCCTTGTTGTCATAGAAATGATTGCAGTCCCATGCCTTGCTAGTCTACAGCATGTACTATTAGCAGGAGTAGTTTGGAAGATGTTACAATTAGTCTTTTTTTCCAACAGAAAACAAGAAGTCAGCTATTGTCTTTACCTGAAAGAGATCAACAAACGCATTTCAGTTTTAAAGGCTTGTGCTCGTTGAATGGTGTTTTTAGTCTTTGATCGCGCACTGTGTCAAAATAGTAGACGTTAGAGGTCCCGACACTCAGCTGACGTGCTGTAATGACTGCATTATTCTCTACATGCTAGGGAAACACGTTCTCTCAGGCTACACCTTCACATTTTATGAACATAAAATAAAATTGACAGAAACTGCTTTGCTGGCATGAGATATGGCTGCAAAGTCGGCAATCTCATCAGAAGGCCCGAACAAAAAGTGTTTTAAAGAAATACATACTCAGAGAAAGAAAGGAAAAGTGGTCAGTTTAACTCAAAGTGAGCTTTGGAAGAAGCATAACAATGCACTATGGAAATCTGTCATTAGAAGAAAACCCAACGATAGAAGGTTGTACATTGAGAAGGGTAAATAAATCAGAGTATACAAGATGTATTCAATTCACCTCTTCATTCGCAAGCTTAAAAGCCATCACTTTTCCCATCAACGAGTTGTCAAAGCAATTTAATAGAGCTACACGATATATATAAAAGTATGTGGACACCCCTTCAAATGAGTGGATTCGGTTATTTCAGTCACAACCGTTGCTGACAGGTGTATAAAATCGAGCACACAGCCTTGCAATCTCCATAGTCAAACATTGGCAGTAGAATGGCCTTACTGAAGAGCTCAGTGACTTTCAATGTGGCACCTTCAACAAGTCAGTTGTCACATTTCTGCCCTGCCCAGTTCAACTGTAAGTGCTGTTATTGTGAAGTGGAAACGTCTAGGAGTAACAACGACTCAGCCGCGAAGTGGTAGACCACACAAGTTCACAGAAAAATTGTCTGTCCTCGGTTGCAACACTCATTACCGAGTTCTAAACTGCCTCTGGAAGCAACGTTAGCACAATAACTGTTTGTCAGGAGCTTCATGAAATGGGTTTCCATGGCCAAGCAGCTGCACACAAGCCTAAGATCACCATGCACAATGCCAAGCGTTGGCTGGAGTGGTGTAAAGTCCTCTGCCATTGGACTTTGGAGCAGTGGAAACGCGTTCTCTGGAGTGATGAATCATGCTTCACCATCTGGCAGTCCTACGGACGAATCTGGGTTTGGCGGATGCCAGGAGAACGCTACCTGCCCCAATGCATAGTGCCAACGGTAAAGTTTGGTGGAGGAGGAATAATGGTCTGGGGATATTTTTCTTGGTTTGAGCTAGGCCCCTTAATTCCAGTGAAGGGAAATCTTAACGCCACAACATACAATTACATTTTAGACAATTCTGTGCTTCCAACTTTGTGGCAAAAGTTTGGGGAAGGCCCTTTCCTGTTTCAGCATGACAATTCCCCCTGTGCACAAAGCGAGGTCTATACAGAAATTGTTTGTCGAGATTGATGTGGAAGAACTTGACTGGCCTGCACAGAGCCCTGACCTCAACCCAACTGAACACCTTTGGGATTAATTGAAATGCCGACTGAGATTCAAGCCTAATCACCCAACATCAGTGCCCAACCTCACTAATACTCTTGTGGCTGAATGGAAGCAAGTCCCTGCAGCAATGTTCCAACATCTAGTGGAAAGCCTTCCCAGAAGTGGAGTCTGTTATAGCAGCAAAGGGCGGACCAACTCCATATTAATGCCCATGATTTTGGAATGAGATGTTCGACGAGCAGGTGGCCACATACTTTTGGTCATGTAGTGTATTTGAACGTTCTTGAAATTTTTATTATAATAATGCACAATAATGAAAAAGACTGACAAATGGCTCTAAGATTAAACTATTTGGTAAGACAATAGCCCTCTGAGGAATGGACATGGACAAGCATATGGTGGAATGTAAATACAGAATATCCAAACAACTGATGATAAGAAACCCAGGCTACAGTACATAATTATACTGCTGCTATTGTATAAAAATATCCCCATGTGTTTATGCAAATAAACTGATAAAGTATTGGTGTCTATAAACTGAGACGCTGATAGACTGTGGTAAATGTGTTAGGAAAATAGGTCAACCTTATCTAGCACATGCAAAATACATTACCATGATTTATTGACATGATTAGGAATATTTATACCTGGCCTACATTTCTATTGGGCAATGATCAGGTATGTCCTATTTCACATGAACAGACTGTATTGAGTCGTTTGGAAACGACTCACTTCTATTTCGCTGTGTTGAAATTCCCAATACACAGACACACAGATACAGATACACACACTTGGTAACGCAAATACACACGCGCACACACACACACACGAGCAGAATTACAGTAGCTACTGACACTCATCACTGACCCAATTCCTAATCAAGTACAGTAATTCAATGTCAACCTCCAGGCTGGGGGGAATAGAGCTTTAGTCTTCTAATAACAATAACCAGACTACATAATAATGTTCACCCCAGTAAACCAACAATGCCTTTTAGCTGGATGATAACGCAGAACTCTAGGTTGAAGCAGCGGCATGCACCCAACACTGTCTCCGTCAGTCCAGTACATGATGGGAATGTAAAGGGAGGATACAGGGTCACAAGTCTCCTCCTCCCAAACCTGTTCTGGTGGTATCTCACAGTATGGAATATGTTACTGAGCTACTGAGGTGTGTGTGTGTGTGTACATGTGTGTGCTCACGCCTTTATGTGCATGTGTGTGGAGTTTTGGTCTGTTGCCAGAATCCCAACCCCCTACCCCAATATTTCCCAGGCTGCATCAGCAGGGACACCAGTCACTGAGTGCATGCAGGAAGACAAATTAGGGTGGGTGCGACTTGAGTGCGGCTCTCTCCCCTTCCCATCCCTTCCAGCCTCTTCCAGATGGACCTAATTAAAGCATTAGCCAATGAGGGGGGCCTGATGGCTCCATCAGGGGCCATTTTGGGGCTTAAATAAACTGAGAAAATAAAGCTTCAGCATTCAAAATTACAGCCTCCGTTCGTTGGAGTCATTCATGCACTATTTACCACCATGGAGGTCTGTAAAGGGAGGGAAGGGGGAGGAGAGGAAACCATCAGGATGCTGTTTGTATATTCATCTGTTCTTATTTCTTGGTGTTTTATATCTGTGGTAGGGGTGAGGTACCGCTGCACCTTTGCGCCTCAGCAAACGGAGGGAAGAGAGAGGAGGGAGGCTTCTCGTCCTTAAAGAGGGCAATAATTTAGAATGAAATATGTCGAGATGAGATCTAGAGTGGCTTGGTCCTCTCTCGCTCTCTCTCTCTCTGTCTCAGTACTCTCGCTCTCTCTCCCGGGTCCAGTTTATCTTTCATCACCTCAGCTGTCCCATATATCCCAGCATACAGTCAATGCGATTCAGGCCCGCCATCACTCACCATCCACTACCCAGCCCCTTACAGCGGCTCTCAACAGAGAATTTCACTCAGAGCTACACCAGCCACACAACACTCACAGAGAATAACACTCACAGTCACAATGTCCCCACATTTCCAATGTCCCACGGTATCTGCTTTTAGTAATTTACTAGATAACTGAACTGTGTATGGTCACCAGCATGTTTACTTTGCCTTCTCACTGAAGATAACACCTGTCATACATCGAGAGGCTGAGGATCTAACAGAGGCCGTAAAGGGAATCAATGTTGTTGAAGAAACTGTGTGTACAGTGTAATACACTGAACAACATGGTCCCATGTTTCATGAGTTAAGATTAAAGATCCCAGAATTTTTCTTTTCTCCAATTTTGTGCACACATTTCTTTACATCCCTGTTAGTGAGCATTTCTCCTTCGCCAAGATAATCCAACCACCTGACAGGTGTGGCATATCAAGAAGCTGATTAAACAGCATGATCATTACAAAGGTGCACCTTGTGCTGGGGACAATAAAAGGCCACTAAACTGTGCAGTTTCATCACACCACACAATGTCACGTCTCAAGTTTTTGAGGGAGCGTGCAATTGGCATGCTTACTACAGGAATGTCCACCAGAGCTGTTGCCAGAGAACTAAATGTTAATTTCTCTACTTTAAACCGCCTCCAACATTGTTTACGTCCATCCAGCCTCACAACCACAGACCAGGTGTAACCACGCCAGCCCAGGACCTCCACATCCAGCTTCTTCACCTGCAGGATTGTCTGAGGCCAGCCACCCAGACAGCTGATGAAACAGGGTTTTCACAACCGAAAAATGTCTGCACAAACTATCAGAAACCGGCTCAGGGAAGCTCATCTGTGTGCTTGTTGTCCTCTCCAGGGTCTTGACCTGACTGCAGTTCGGCGTCGTAACTGACTTCAGTGGGTAAATGCCCACCTTCGATGGCAACTGGCACGCTGGAGAAGTGTGCTCTTCATGGATGAATCCCGGTTTCAACTGTACCGGGCAGATGGCAGACAGCGTGTATGGGGTCGTGTGGGCGAGCAGTTTGCTGATTTCAACGTTGTGAAAAGAGTGTCCCATGGTGGCGGTGGGGTTATGGTATGGGCAGGTAAAAGCTACAGACAATGAACACAATTGCATTTTATCAATGCACAGAGGTACCGTGAGGATATCCTGAGGCCCATTGTTGTGCCATTCATCTGCCGCCATCACTTCATATTTCAACATGATAATGCACGGCCCCATGTCGCAAGGATCTGTACACAATTCCTGGAAGCTGAAAATGTCCCAGTTCTCCCATGACCTGCATACTCACCAGAGATGTCACCCATTGAGCATGTTTGGGATGCTCTGGATCGACGTGTACGACAGCGTGTTCCAGTTCCCACCAATATCCAGCAACTTCGCACAGCCATCGAAGCGGGACAACATTCCACAGGCCACAATCAACTCTATGTGAATGAGATGTGCCGTGCTGCAAATGGTGGTCACACCAGATACTGACTGGTTTTCTGATCCATGCCCCTACCTTTTTTAAGGTATCTGTGACCAACAGATGCATATTTGTATTTCCAGTCCATAGATTAGGGCCTAATGACTTTACTTCAATTGACTGATTTCCTTATATGATATATTATATGATTTTTGTTCAGTGTAGATTCACTAAAGTACCGTGTAATATATTCTGACTTTGAAGGCATCATTAAAGCATTAAACAAGGATACTGTCTTAGTAGGAGTTACCAGTCTAAAGAGTGTCACTTTTTGAACTTCAGAAGCAAAGCCAGAGATCATCACTGTGAAAGTGGAAAATAACAGCAGACTATGAAGCCTATAGATCCTGCAAGCATCATATGTTCTAGCTCCCACAGATTGTTCCTGGTTGTGTGTTGAACTGGAGAGAGCCTCACAGCAGTCACTCAGCCAGTCAGGCATCAGGCTGATCAGACAGGCATCAGGCTGATCAGTCAGGCATCAGGCTGATCAGACCACACCTACAGTCAGTCCTAACATCAGCTACTGTGGATCACTTCAATGTTGGAGGCCACTGTTTACCCGCCCGTTAATGATGCACACAAAACAGTCTTCATTTTTTCTCGTCTCTTTTCTCTCCTCTTCGGGCAATGGCAAACATTGCAACAAGGTACAACAGGGTCTCTCTTCATCTCATGTTTCTCTTTTTTCCTCTGCTCTCTTCACCACCAGGCAATGTCAGACAAGCTGCAACAGGGTCTCTCTGTCTTTCACTCCTTTTTCTCTTCTCTCTCTCTCCTCCTGACAATGAAATACAGTGACACCAATCTAGGAGTCCCCCGACACACCAACACACAGCTGTGCTGCTGTCCCAGTTTCTGCAATCTAGAACTTTGCTGCTATGCTGCCAGCCTGTCTCCCACTTAGTCCTACCAACACAGCCAAAATGCTTTTCTCTCGTCTCCACTTCGGTTTTTCTTTCTCTTCAGATTCTGTCAGTCACCGTACCGGCAGTTGGCAACGTCAAAAGACAAGGGGCCACACGGAAAAGTCAACATTCCTGCGAACATCTGTTCCATATTGTCAGTTCCATCCTGCTCTCTGATTCTACTGACGTTCCAGTTTTCATTTGATTTCTACTTCAGAGTCAGGGGAATTCCATTTGGAGCTATCTGCTAGCAGCGTCTGACATTCTACAAGACTTTCCAAAACCATAGTCGCTGAATTAATGATGCAACATATGGCTCTGACTTGGCTTTGTAATTATATAAAAAGGGCAGACAAACTCTCCTCCACTCATTAGGTCTATACTACACACACCAAGGTACGGTGGTTCTTTACTGATCCTGGGATGTGGCTGTCATTCTGTTCATTTTGACACACGCCTCACAGCAGTACATGAGGTAACACATGCGGCGGTGCCACAGCCTCTGAAACACTAGCACACCCACTTTGCGAGGCGCCAGCCAGCTACCAGCCAGCCAGCCAGCTGAGACTGTTCTGGGGTTGTCATGCTCAAGCTGAGACATGGCATGGCACGACGGCGATGCTTTAGTCTTTCAGTGCTGAACCGCCTCCTCCTCCAAGCCTTCCTACCCTCTAATAATCACTGACACTCGCAGCTCTCCTCCTCTGTCCTCTTCTGTCTCTGGCACTGCTCTCAAACCGGCAATTGGCCTCAAACGAGCCAAACTTAATCCCATCATCCTAAGCCTGGCTTCCTTTCCTTCCTCGGTCAACCACTGTCTTACAGGGCTGACAGGAGAGAACAAAGATACTAATAGAACCTTCTGACTATTCTTTAACTCTGATGCCACCCTGCCTTCCCCCTGCATCCTCCCTGTTGTAATCAGGGCAATGTTTGTGACAGACAGTCTGGCTGTTGTCCCTGCACTGTGCTGGCTTCAATGTTCTGTGTAATAATTACACTCTATGGACCATGAAAGTAGTACTGTAGTTGCTACTCCTCTCCCCTCCCTCCCGCCCTTCTCTCCTCCTTGTGTTTTTAGTGGTCTTTTGACTCGCATACCCTTAGATGTGATGAGTCTGGTCTTCACCTACAGGTCAGAATAGAAGAGCACCATCTAACAGCACATGACACCTGACTTCAAAACCATGGTCCTGACCTTCTACACGCCACGCTTAATCAACACAGTGTAGCTTTATCGTCACACACTGTCACCTGCCATCCTGCTGTCGCAACCTGCTTTTTCTTCCTGGTCTCTGCCTCTACTCCTCCTCCTCCCTCTTCATCCATCATGCTGTCTTTTTTCCAAACTGGGACAGCTCGTCACCTCAGTGTTTAACCCCTCTTCTCGTCCTCCCCTCATCCCCCTTTCTTTTCTCGTCTCTGCATCTATCTTTTCTATCCACCTGCACTGCTTCTGGCCTGTGTATGTGATCTTGATTAGCCTATCCTGCAGGGAGACAGAGACTCGCTGCATGGAAGGGACCCACTGTGGGTTAAGGACACCTCGGTTCTGTTGTCCCCTCGGAATGTCACAAAACACCCCTCCTACTCTTTCACAACGTCACACTCACACACACACACACACACACACACACACACACACACACACACACACACACACACACACACACACACACACACACACACACACACACACACACACACACACACACACACACACACACACACACATTTCTTCTCTTCACGTCACACACACCTGACCCTGGGAACCATCCATGTCCCATCTATCATACGTTCCCCTCCATGCTTCTGACCACGACCATGACCAAACATTGCTCTAGTTCCCTCAGCCTCCCAACAGGCCCAGATCAGGCTGTGGTGCCGTGGTGCAGTGGACCTTTCCTAGTAACTCCAGCATGTTGCCACGCCTCCCTTTGTTCCTCTGCCAGAATCTGGGGGGGTGGAGATAATACCCTTTGTACACTATCATGAAGACCAGAACCATACTGGGCTGGCTCAGATATTGTCTTGACACATTATCCTTTCAAGCATGGATCCAGACAATATGTGGATGTATAACCAGACCAGTACATTCCAGCCCAGAAGTGTCAAAAGAGCCTAAGTGCCCTGCCTCCCCCAGCCCTGCTGTACTTGACTGCCGTGATCCTTTTCCTACTCAGACACTGAGACAGATGAGCCCAAGGAAACAGAGATCGTGTAGAAGGGGAGGAATCGTTATGTGAAACTTTGCATGACTGCTGATGACAATAAGAGACAATAAGCACTGCATATTAGTACCATAATGACGAGAGGGAGAGGAGGCTTCTAGAAAACAATAGGGAAACCATTTCCTGAAGTTCAATTAAATAGCTTGTGACAGCGTGCATGTGAGGGCATATCTGCCGCGCGCCACTTGACTCCCTTCATTAGTGTGTGATGGTGCCAAGCAAGACTAGTTTTATATGGATATTTATAGCTTAATAACCGGCTTGTGAGAAATCCTGCGAAGACGCTGGGGGCTTTGTGATCTTGTCAAGTAGAATTTGAGACACAAAGGGATGACAACAAGCAAGGAGGGAGTTTGTAGGTTGTTGTCGTTTGGGCATGAAACAAAGGCCATCTCCACCAACATACAAGAGCATTACTGTCTGTGATTTATACACATAATACACCAAAATTGGCCATTAAACACTGGCTGTCGGACCAAATGAGCATCCTGATAGCAGTAGCGAACAACATATTTTGTGTGTGTGTGTGTGTGTGTGTTGTGTGTGTGTGTGTGTGTGTGTGTGTGTGTGTGTGTGTGTGTGTGTGTGTGTTGTGTGTGTGTGTGTGAAAACCCAGTGTCAGGAGTGTGAGCAGCATCTTATGCTCTGCCACATACAGTAGCTAGAGCTTTGCCTTCCCATTAGAGATCGACCGATTAATTGGCATGGCGATTAATTAGGGCCGATATCAAGTTTTCATAACATAACGGTAATCGTCCTTTTTGGACGCCGATTATGGCCGATTACATTGCAGTTCACGAGGAGACTGCGTGGCAGGCTAACCACCTGTTACGCGAGTGCAGCTTCAAAAGGACCTTGTGGCTGCAAGGAGCCAAGGTAAGTTGCTAGCTAGCATTAATCTTATCTTATAAAAAACAATCTTCACATAATCACTAGTTAACTACACATGGTTGATGATATTACTAGGTTAATTATCTTGTTCTGCGTTGCATATAATCAATGCGGTGCCTGTTAATTTATCATCGAATCACAGCCTACTTCAACTTCGCCAAACGGATGATGATTTAACAAAATCGTATTCGCAAAAAAAGCACAATTGTTGCAATAATGTACCTTACCAAAACATTCAATGCCTTTCTTAAAATCAATACACAAGTATATATTTTTAAACCTGCATATGTAGTTAAAAGAAATTCATGTTAGCAGGCAATATTAACTATGGAAATTGTGTCACTTCTCTTGCGTTCAGTGCAAGCAGAGTCAGGGTATATGCAGCAGTTTGGGCCGCCTGGCTCGTTGTGAACTGTTGAAAGGCCATTTATTCCTAACAAAGACCGTAATTAATTTGCCAGAACTTTACATAATTATGACATAACATTGAAGGTTGTGCAATGTAACAGTAATATTTAGACTTAGGGTTGCCACCCATTCGATAAAATACGGAATTAACATTTTGTTTTCGAAATAATAGTTTCTGGATTTGACCATATTAATGACCAAAGGCTCATATTTCTGTGTTTATTATATTATAATTAAGTCTATGATTTGATATTTGATAGAGCAGTCTGAGCGGTGGTAGACAGCAGCAGGCTCGTAAGCATTCATTCAAACAGCAGCTCATAGCAATGCTTGAAGCACAGCACTGTTTATGACTTTAGGCAGGCAATACTAAAGTGCCTAAAAGAACATCCAATAGTCAAAGGTATATGAAATACAAATGGTATAGAGAGAAATATCCTATACTTCCTATAATAACTACACCCTAAATCTTCTTAACTGGGAATATTGAAGACTCATGTTAAAAGGAACCACTAGCTTTCATATGTTCTCATGTTCTGAGCAAGGAACTTAAACGTTAGCTTTTTTACATGGCACATATTGCAATTTTACTTTATTCTCCAACACAGTGTTTTTGCATTATTTAAACCAAATTAAACATGTTTCATTATTTATTGGATTTTATTTAAGTATTATATTAAGTTAAAATAAAAGTGTTCATTGTTTACTCAATATTTTTGTAATTGAAAAGTGCAAATCAATCCCAGAACAATAGCAAAGGACCTTGTGAAGATGCTGGAGGACACAGGTAAAAACGTATCTATATCCACAGTAAAACGAGTCCTATATCAACAGCAAGGAACAAGCCACTGCTCCAAAACCGCCATAAAAAAGCCAGACTACGCTTTGCAACTGCACATGGGGACAAAGATCGTACTTTTGGAGAAATGTCCTGTGGTCTGATGAAACAAAAATAGAATTGTTCAGCCATAATGATGTTATTATGTTTGGAGGAAAAAGGGGGACGCTTGCAAGCCGAAGAACACCATCCCAACCGTGAAGCATCATGTTGTGGGGGTGCTTGGCTGCAGGAGAGACTGGTGCACTTTACAAAATAGATGGCTTCATGAGGAAGGGAAATTACGTGGATATATTGAAGCAACATCTCAAGACATCAGTCAGGAACTTAAAGCTTGGTCGCAAATGGGTCTTCCAAATGGACAATGACCCCAAGCATACTTCCAAAGTTGTGGCAAAATGGAAAACAAGGAGGACAAAGTCAAGGTATTGGAGTGGCCATCACAAAGCCATGACCTCAATCCTATAGAACATTTGTGGGCAGAACTGAAAAAGTGTGTGCGAGCAAGGAGGCCTACAAACCTGACTCAGTTACACCAGCTCTGTCAGGAGGAATGTGCCAAAATTCACCCTACTTATTATGGGAAGCTTGTGGAAAAGTCAAACATTCACATGTGAAAGTGCAAATTCAATCTCTTACATGTGGAATTGCATTTTGACATGTGAAAAAGATTTTTGAAATGTTGCAACCCCATGTTGTCACATTCACTTCACATGAGCTCATGTTTTCACATGTGTATTTTCATGTTATCATATGTAGCTTTTACATGTCACGTTATCACATTAACTTTAGCTCAGCTCATTAATGTTATCTCATTTGTGTGTGGGTAGTTTGTCATGATTATGGCCCTAGGGGGTAGCCATAGCACTACATCATGTTCATCAGATTAATCTTTCCCAGTGTCAAATCAAATGTTATTGGTCACATACACGTGTTTAGCAGATGTTATTGCAGGTGTAGCGAAATGCTTGTGTTTCTAGCTACGACAGTGCAGTAATATCTAACAAGTAATATCTAACAATTTCACAACATATACCCAATACACACAAATCTAAGTAAAGGAATGGAATTAAGAATATATAAATATATGGACAAGCAATGTCAGAGCGGCATAGACGAAGATACAGTAGAATAGTATAGAATACAGTATATACATATGAGATAGGGTTGGGCAATATGGACAAATTCTCATATCCCGATATAGGTCATTTCATATCCCGATAACGATACATATCATGATATAGCACATTTTCTGTAAATTGAATGAATAAATAGTTGATATGAAATGACCACATCTAAAGGCCTATTTCTTATCACATGTTCAATTAAACTCAACAAACGAAAGGAACTTACTCATATTTGATTATTTCTCCTTTTATTTAGAACCTTTGTGCAAATTTTCAATTAAGCATATATCAAAATATAAAATATGAATGTATAAAATCTAAGAAGGTAAATAGAACAACTT
Source organism: Salvelinus sp. IW2-2015 (assembly GCF_002910315.2). Lineage (NCBI taxonomy): Eukaryota > Metazoa > Chordata > Actinopteri > Salmoniformes > Salmonidae > Salvelinus > Salvelinus sp. IW2-2015. Next base: position 40,327,964 of record NC_036854.1, read on the forward strand.
AAACTATAGTTCCAAACAAAATAAATACAGGCCTAAAATATATATATATTTATTTTTGAGGGCTTGCCTGTTTTGCATGTTATTTTTGCATTAATACGTGCCACATATCAATTTGCATTTGGTACCTTGGGTTGAGTGTTAGCACCAACTCACGAAACCCCCATTTCTCGACCGTGTAAATTAGGGCCATGTCTTTGCAGATGTAAGTCGTAACGGCAGCTGTTATCTCCTTCCATCTTTGTGATTCTTTGCCATATGGTGTGTCGCGGGCAAAAGCCTCTTGCAACGTCTGAGTCGGGGGTTTGTTTTGAGCTCTCGACTGTACTTTTTGGGGTCTCATTCATAGACTCTCTCCGTATTGTTTCACATGATTCTTTCGTAGGTGGTAAAAGAGGTTAGTGGTGTTTGAGCCTGTTGTCGGGGCCGGCCTGCGGTATGTTTTGCATAGGACGGTTTTCTGGTCCGTGTCAGACTTTTCATACCCAAACCACGTCCATGCGCCCGAAGAAGCCCCACTTTTTGGTACGTTCACTCTCCTCCATGTTTGTTTGCGTTGCAATTGGACGACGCAAAGCATCTATCGTCACACAAAATATATTGTCATATCGCCCAGCCCTAATATGAGATGAGTAATGCAAGATATGTAAACATTATTAAAGTGACTAGTGTTCCATTTATTAAAGTGACCAGTGATTTCAAGTCTATGTATATAGGCGGCAGCAGCCTCTATGAGCTAGTGATGGCTATTTAACAGTCTGATAGACTTGAGATAGAAGCTGTTTTTCAGTATCTTGGTGCCAGCTTTGATGCACGTGTACTGACCTCGCCTTCTGGATGATAGCGGGGTGAACAGGCAGTGGCTCGTGTGGTTGTTGTCCTTGATGATCTTTTTGGCCTTCCTGTGACATCGGGTGCTGTAGGTGTCCTGGAGGGCAGGTAGTTTGCCCCCGGTGATGCATTGGGCAGACGGCACCACCCTCTGGAGAGCCTTGTGGTTGCAGTACCAAGCGGTGATACAGCCCAACAGGATGCTCTCAATTGTGCATCTGTAAAAGTGTGTGAGGATTTTAGGTGCCAAGACACATTTTTTCAGTCTCTTGAGGTTTAAGAGGTGCAGTTGCGCCTTCTTCACCACACTGTCTATGTGGGTGAAGTTTGTCAGTTTGTCGGTGATCTGTAAATCGAGGAACTTTAAGCTTTCTGCCTTCTCCACTGCGGTCCTGTCGATGTGCATAGGGGGGGGGGCATGATCATCTCTTTTGTTTTGTTGACTTTCAGTGAGAGGTCATTTTCCTGGTACCACACTTCTAGAGCCCTCACCTCCACCCTGTAGGCTGTCTCGTCATTGTTGGTAATCAAGCCTACGACTGTTGTGTCATCTGCAAACTTGATGATTGAGTTGGAGACGTGCTTGGCCGCGCAGTAATGGGTGAACAAGGAGTACAGGAGGAGGCTGAGCACACACCCTTGAGGAGCCCTAGTGTTGAGGATCAGCGAAGTGGAGGTGTCGTTTCCTACTTTCTCCACCTGGGGGCGGCCCATCAGGAAGTCCAGGGCGGGGTTCAGACCCAGGGCCTCAAGCTTAATGATGAGCTTGGAGGGTAATATGGTGTTGAATGCTGAACTATAGTCAATGAACAGCATTCTTACAGTTATTCCTTGTCCGGATATGGTAAGGCTGATTGCATCGTCTGTGGATCTATTGGGACGGTAAGAAAATTGAAGTGGGCCTATGGTGACAGGTAATGTAGAGGTGATATGATCCTTGACTTGTCTCTCAAAGCACTTCATGATGACAGAAGTGTGATAGACGCAGTGTGTGTCTCATGTGTGTGTGTGTGTGTGTGTGAGTTTGTGCTTGTGTGTGTTTGTGCGTCCGTTCCTGATGTATCACCCACCAATAGTTTCATCCCAGACCAGGAGGCTATCTGTCAGCAGGCCTGATGTGCATACTTGGATAAACAATCTGGTTCTCTCAGTTTAGATCTTGCACACATGTACGGCTTTACTGTTGCCATTTGTTGACTCCTTGCTGCTGCAAATGAACAGGACCAACAGCTGTAAAATGTCCCTTGGTATGTAGAACAATGAAAATGGAAAAGTGACACGTGGTCATAAACGTATTTTCAACATGCTTATAAATTGTCACTGACTGCAGTATCAATTACTTTCCCACCGGAAATCTCTTTCCCTAAAGAGGGGTGTTTCTCTGCCCTGCCCTTCCCCTTTGATTTAAATTGGAGCAATACTGTCGAGATGAGTCAGGGGACATATGGATTGGTCCCAGTATTATTAAAAGAGGGAAATGCAAGGGATGCGTCCCAAATGGCACCCTATTACCTATATTGTGCACTACTTTTGATCATGGCCCATAGGGCTCTGGTCAAATGTAGTTCACTATATCGGGAACAGGATGCCATTTGGGATGCATCCAATATCATTAGTGTGACTGCAGAGCCAAGGAGCTTCTCTGTAACTGAATGGATTTATTGTCTCTCATTTTCACTCATTAGAGCTTCATAATGAAAACTATGGTTCACTACCAGCTGAATCACTACTCTCTCTGATTCAAGGCATTTTCTGCAGACATTTTACCTGCACCCCTATCCTCCAGACTCCCTTGTGTGTGGGTGTGCGTGTGTGCGTGTGTGTGTGTGTGTGTGTGTGTGTGTGTGTGTGTGTGTGTGTGTGTGTGTGCACGCGTGTGTTTCTTTTCTTGCCACAGGCCTGTAAAGATGGCCAATTTGGTCTATATTGGCGAGACAAAGCCCTTGGCTACAACCACTGAAATGCCCATTATCGTTTACTAAGCAGGTGCCGCGATGTATTGCTCCTTGATCACAATGCAGATTGTGTGTCAGCAGGAGCAATCGCAATCAATTTTTCAATTTGGTCTCCTGCCTGAGATAAATTAACAGATGTCGATTGATTTCCCCCTCCCTCCTCTACAGTCTACCGTAACACGGCTTGTTTATACCTGACAGCCAGGACTTTATAGCTGAGCACTTATTTGAAGTTACGCACGCTAAAATTTGCCATTTTTTAATTAGACTGAATGACAATTGGCAGGAGATTCGCTAAGCTGCTAATTTGACAAGTCTTACTTTTTCTTCTCTCTGTTTAACCTCCTACTCAAATTCCATTTGAATGGGAGAAGGGTGGAGTTAAATCAGTCTGGAGCAACCACCCTGGCCAAAGGCTAACCACTGCTTATCACAATGAAGCATGCACGTGTGTGTGTGTATGCGCATGTGCATGTGTCTTCCTGGTGCGATGCGATGTGCTGGTTCGGCCTCGCCATCAGGACACCCGCACTGGGCATTTATCATCAGACATCAGCCCAGCTCAGGTACTGTCTGAATAGAGGGGCTGGGGGAGGATAAGGGCAATGTTTTGGCCAGCCATGCTGAGACTGGGATCTTCGACTTAGCCTCCCTCCCATAACAGTGTCTATATGACCTTTTATATAGGTGGACAGGGCGCCATTTAGGACACATACAGAGAATACTGTGATTGAAGTCATATATATTAGATCTGGATAAAAGCACAACTAAAGGGGTAAAACCAAAGTAAAGTCTAGAAAAACGACTTTTGTATTTGAAGTGTGAGGATCAAGGGGGATCTCTTCAACAGATGTGCAATCATATTTACCTTCCCCGCCGATTCAGCCTTCTATTTTGCGATCACTTAAAACTCACTGTGGTGTGTTTTATTTAAAACTCTCCTTTCTTCTCTTTCCCTCTGGCATCTTCGACAAACCCCCCTAATACCATCACTACGCCTGAACCCCTCGGCACACAGCGTTCCTCATGTCACCATCGGTGTCATGTGAAGTTTTCTTTGTCTTGCGATGGCTGGTTTTAAGCCCCTGCTGTGAGTGACAGGCAGGTAGAGACTGCAGGAACAGGTGACAACAAGAAAAAAGAGTCTGAAGCGAAGAGTTTATCACTGCCTGACCTGTCATGGTTTTACCCATTGTCTCCATGTGTGTGTGTGTGTGTTTGAATGTGTGTGTGTGTGTGTGTGTGTGTGTGTGTGTGTGTGTGTGTGTGTGTGCGTGTGTGTGTGTGTGTGTGTGTGTGTGTGTGTGTGTGTGAGAGAAAGTGAGTCTCCTTTGCTCTAATCCTCCTGATGGTCCATTCAAATTCAAATGAACCTCTGTGACATTAATAGGAACAGCAGAGACCAATGACAGGGCTTTCTCCAGTCAGCAGGAAGTAAAGGGAAGGATTATCATCGTCAGGACTATTATCATTAAACCTCAGCTAGCACTCTCTGCTTTCTCCCTGCTTCCTTCCTGCTTCCTCCCTGCTTTCCCTCTCTTTTTCCTCTCCTTTCCCTCTCCTTTCCCTCTCCTTTCTCTGAAAATGAACAGACACAATGACGTTTTCCAACCGAAAGTTTTCCAACTATATAGAGTAGATTCTGGCTGAATTGTGTGTGTTTTATGTGTGTGTGTGTGTGTGTGTTTATACACATCTAGATGTGTATAAGAGACAGGTGTGTGTGTGTGTGTGTGTGTGTGTGTGTGTGTGTGTGTTTGTGTGTGTGTGTGTGTGTGTGTGGCTTGATGGACCACTTCATAAGGTAATACACACATAACAATTTTCTGCCTCTCTATAGTTTGATTTCATGATGGGAATAGAGCAATATTCCCAAAAGTACAGGTCAATCACAGAAAACTGCAGTATTTTTAAAGCACGGGGCTGATATCTAGTAGGTGGAAATGTATGTAAAAATCACAGTTGTACAGTGGTGCCCTGTGTACACGGTTGTTTCAACAACATCGCACAAAATGTTGCCTAAATGTCAACAAAACACGTTGACTCAAATGGTTTGACAAAATGTTACTACACATTTTTCGCACACCATTTTAAGATAGCATGACAGTTTTGAATAGTGAAACTATATTGAATGAGAAGTCATGAGGATGAAGTCATGCGTAGCAGACTGAAAAGCTTTGATGTACTGTGGGGTGATAATGAAGATTTAACTTACCCATTCAATGTGTGAAAGCTTCTCCCATAGGCATATTCATCTAGTCACACACACACAGACATTTAATACCCAGAAGTGTTATTAACACAACATCTAAAAATGTTTGTGATGTGGTATATCATGTCTCCATGACAATACAGGCTGTATATTGTATGTGAATCCATACAGTAGACCAATGGTACCGTATGAAATGCACCATATGTACCATGTTTAATTTACGAAACCTGGCTAGGGGAACAGACAGTTCGTCAAAGCAAACGGTACCAAGAGTATTCTTTTCTACCTAGAAAAACAGATCCTGTGTGTTCGCAAATGGCACCCTATTCCCTATTTAGTGCACTACTTTTGAGAGGTGCTCATCAAAAGTAGTGCACTATATAGGGAATAGGGTGGCGTTTGGGACGTACACCCTGTGTGTCCTTTAAGCCTGGATGGCAACACTGGTAGCCCCAGGTACAACATACCCTTCAACCTTCGCCACCATCCTCCACAACCACATTCTAAACAGTAGCAGTAGAAGGGGAAGGCCAGGGTGGTAGAAGTGACAGGATACAATCAGACCTGGGTTCAAACAGTAGCAGTAGAAGGGGCTTGCCAGGGTGGTAGAAGTGACAGGATACAATCAGACCTGGGTTCAAACAGTAGCAGTAGAAGGGGCTTGCCAGGGTGGGAGAAGTGACAGGATACAATCAGACCTGGNAACAGTAGCAGTAGAAGGGGCTTGCCAGGGTGGGAGAAGTGACAGGATACAATCAGACCTGGGTTCAAACAGTAGCAGTAGAAGGGGCTTGCCAGCGTGAGAGAAGTGACAGGATACAATCAGACCTGGGTTCAAACAGTAGCAGTAGAAGGGGCTTGCCAGCGTGAGAGAAGTGACAGGATCCAATCAGACCTGGGTTCAAACACTATTTGAAATAATTTAAAACACTAACTGTGCTTGATTGAGCTTACCTGGCTTAATTGAACCAATAGAGGAGCCCTAAAATGGCAAACCCTGCCCAACTGGTACAGTCAAACAAAATAATTGAAGTAATATTTTGAAAAGTATTTGAACCCAGGTCTGAATGGTATTCCAATCCTATCCTTGCCAGACACATCATCCTCCTGCCCTATGGTATGCCAAAGCACTGGGTGTGTACAAGCAATTCAACTGAATACCACTCAATGTATACTCTGGCCTTATCGGAGAGAAACCAAATATACTCCAGGCTATCACAGGGCAACGGATGAGCAATTGGAACTCAAACAGTATTTGAATACAAATATATCAATGGTCCCTCCTTCAAGCTGTTCAAATCGCAAATGGATGGACAAAATAAACAGTCTACCACAGTGAACGAACAACCGAGAAGGAAAGGAAGTACAAAATGCATGATACCATTCACAGAGGTACCATTCACAGAGGTACCATTCACAGAGGGACCATTCACAGAGGTACCTCATTCACAGAGGGACCATTCACAGAGGTACCATTCACAAAGGGACCATTCACAGAGGGACCATTCACAGAGGGACCATTCACAGAGGTACCATTCACAGAGGGACCATTCCACAGAGGTACCTCATTCACAGAGGTACCTCATTCACAGAGGTACCATTCACAAAGGTAAAATGAAATAAAATCACACTACAAATACCAAATGAATCCATGAGATGATTCAGAGAGAACAAAATCACATCAGACAAAACTAATGTAGACAAAGATTATTTAAACACATTTGAAAGGATTTGCTAGATAAGCCCAGTCCAAGCATGGCCCCTAAAGGATGTTGGAATCGATGGATGAGAGAAAATGTACTGTGGGCCACACCACAGAGAGAGAGAGAGAGAAAAGTGTTATTTAATGCTGCATGTGTGAGTAATAATGAAGCCAGAGTGAATCTCATATATGCTCATGCTCTCATCATTATCAATGGCCTAATCTCCCATAAACCATTCCACTTGACTCAACTGAACACACTGTTCTGACAGATCCACAACCACATTTAACATTCCAGGAATTACTGTACTGAAACCATTCATATATTTACGTAAAAGTAAGTCGTGTACTGTAAATAGACCGCAGATGATCTTTTCCATTAGAAGGGAGAAGACTATCACCTCACTAATACAGGACGTAGTTTGCAAACATATACATGAATCTCTGAGCGTAATGTTACCTCCATAGAGATGTCACCTGTTCAATTATGCATACCACTTATCTTGTGATGATCTAATACTTGTATGTATTCATTGTATAAGTGTATCTGACAGATAGAAAAGGGCAGGTTAGTTTGACCCTCATCTTAAACTATACAAAACTCACCGAAAGAGGTTTGGTCCTGCAGGAACCACGGCTACGACCCTGTGACCTCTGACCTCCCGAGACCTCCTCAAGAGAGAGGGTCTCCAAAATGTTTGATCTTGTACATGGAAATAAATGCTGCTGTTACTGGGCCCCTCTGGTAATAAGACGTCTCTGTCTATCCCCTGTTTAAGTCCTTCATTAACTTTATCTTTAAAAACGGGGAGCCTTACTCTGACGGCGAGCGAGAAGGACAGAGGAGCTTTACAGTAAGCTGTTTCATCCAATTTCCTCATTTTCTAAATGAAACAGCCATATCGATGTTGACGTTGCCATGTCAGCAGTCAGCACAGTGTGGTCTTGTAGACTATGCCACAATGCCTATAATGCCTACTATATGTGCCAGTCACATGTCTGAGGTGATATGGAAATATGTCTAAGCTTCAACTGAAATGTACTTCAACTGGTTTCAGATATTTATTCATGCAATAAGGACTTCCTAACATCATCATTACTATTGTTTGATAGTTTGGGGAAATGATATCAATGGGCTTCTGAGGACTTTTTCAAACACACTGAGGGTTTCAGAGAAAACCCTGCCTGAGAAATCCTCATTCATTATCCTCAGCTGTACTGTCGAGAACAGCCAGTAGCAGTAAAGTCGAATAAAATTAACTATGTGAGGCTAACTTTGGACACGACTGATATACGGAGCTATGGAGGTAGGTATCTGGCCTTTCTCCCAGACACACTGGCTGCGTCTACACAGGCAGCCCAATTCTGATCTTTTTTTCTACTAATTGGTCTTTTGACCAATCACAGATATTTTCACATCAGACATTTTTCAGAGCTTATCTGATTGGTCAAAAGGGCAATTAGTGAAAACTAAAGAACAGAATTGGGCTGCCTGTCTAAACACAGACAGTGTAGTGGCAGGAATGACTCAGATGATAATAGAACTGATCATCCTAATTTACATCATACATTGTAGAAATAGTATGCCAATAGAATGTGTAAGGTACTAGCGAGAATCTGGCAGGATTTCAGACGGTTGGTTATAAGTCGGTTATGCTAGCTTAATCGTACCATAATGACACCGCCTTAATTGAAAGGAGAATAATATTCTTTATTTTTTTTAACATGTAATATGAAAATGAGACATGGGCCTACATTAAAATAAGTAATTTCAATATGAAACAGTACACAAATAATTGTTAGATTCACAGAATATATAGAGGGGCTGCATAACACCTAAACATATATGTGTATATATATATATATATAGTATATGTATACACACAAACATAATACATATCACACACACACACACACACACACACACACACACACACACCACACACACACACACACACACACACACACACACACACACACACACACACACACACACACATATATATATATATATAAATATATATATACACAAACACACACACACACAACCTATCATAACTATGTAATTTAAGGTGAAGACACCATTGCCCCAATAACACAATTCTGCATGTTATTTTGAACTATATCTACTGTGGCAGATATCTTCTATTTTTAATCATGGTGTAATAATATAACCACTATGAACCGTCTGTCTGTCTGTGTATTGTCTGGTGTCCTACATTGTCCTGCAGAGCTAGATCTCTCAACAGGAAGGGATGACATTGACATGCTAGATGCTTGATTACTTGGGCTTATTCTTTTAGGCAGACTGCCAGCTTGTGTTGTTCAGAACTACAGTACACAGATCGTCACATAGATCCTACATCATACAAAATCACTCATAGATAATGTATGGATAGTGTAATAATTAGCCCATTATACTTGTAACTAGACACTATCATTCATTCAATTTTTGACTAAAAAGCTTTTAAAATGATATACTTAATTTATTTCTAAGAGCGTACTGTACTGTGTATCCTATGATTGGACTCATTTAATTTCCGTATTATGTTATCATGGCAACTAATCATTTATCATTATGCATTAAAATAACATTTAAAATCCCAAAATACAGAGTAAGTAAAGGATGTAGTGATTAACTAAAATTCAAGCAGGTGAACTCCTTAACAAGGCAGTTGAGACTTCCTTCTTCCTGTCCCATTGATTTTAATACGTTTTGATTTATTCCCGTTATAACCTCAGCGAGGCGATTACCTCAGCAGCTCATCTGTGCTATTGAGACATTTCAGCATGAAATGTGTTTTTCCTCACTGAACGTTAAGCAGAAATTCAAGTGCCAAGTCTCAGAAGTCTCTATTATGAGATAATTAGTCATTATGATAATTTGCTAAAGTTTTGCTATTCCTTTCCTTGGTCATTTTAGCTGCGGGTTCTCCTGAGAGAACAGGGGTAAGTACACCCAGCTAAACATTCAGAAGGGGAGGACGCGGTGTCCTAAACCAGGGAATATTTTACACTTAATCAAGAGCGGTGTGTGTGTGTTTGCGCATGCTTGCGTGTGTGCGCATGTGTGTGTCCTTGCGCACGCACGTGTGTGCGAGTCTACGCACGCGGCACCACGATTGCCGGTGGTGATGATCTTCATTAACCTGCTAAATGCCAGAGGTGTTTTGTCACAGATTTTAATGCGTTTATCAGCACAAATATGACGGAACTGTTTAAGGCCAAAACATTGTTTACATCTCTTACAGCAATACATCTGGCTACAGTACAAATACAAAACCCCTCCCCAAACACAGTGGCTGTGACATTGGTTTGTCCCTTACATTAATAGCTGTGCTAATGCAGGTCATGGTAACTATTCCTTACAGAGAATTCTCCCTGTGCAGTGATAAAACCTACATTAGAAATTGTGCAAGATGAATATGTGGGATGTGGGATCAAAAGAGCTAATTTATTCAAAATGCCATGTCTAGTCCCAGTATCGCATTGTAAAAAGAGTAGACTCTCTGTCAGGTCAGTGTGGCACACCAAAAGGTCAGTGACCCTTAAGATGATAGGATCCGGTCTCAGCTTGCTCCTTATCTACACCTATATGGATATCGGTTGTATTGCCCCAACATTTATGTAAAGGAACCTAACCAGTAACCACTGCTCCATAGCGGTCTCTGCCCTCGCTACCCGGCTCTGCTCCTCTCTCCTGTCAACTGGTCATTGCCGCCACTATGTAGCTGTGGTGTGATGCCGCTGCCCTGTGACGCGCTAGGCGACATGTCCGCCTTGCTAATAGCTTTGTGATGGCCTCACATCGCTGTCGCTGAGCTCCCTGCCTGACTGGAAATGCACTGACCCCAGTCTGCAGCCCTGTCCGTCCGTCTGTCCACAGCCCTGCGCTGTGTCGCCCTGCTCTGCCTGCTTGGCCCCGCTAGTCCCCCGGTAGGGGAGTGCGTAAACAGTAATTGCTACATAAATTATGTGACACTTGGTGTCAGCGGTTTCTGACTGACTTCCAGTCAGCACGCTTATGTGTTGTTAGTATAGTTGGATACTAAAAAGAAAATGCTCAGTTATAAATCTATTATTTTCTATGGTCAGAAAAAAACATTTAGGGGAAGGCCAATAATATAGTTTTTGTGTATAGAGTATATAGAATATTTTTTTGATTATACCATGCTTGTGCTAAGTGGATTGAATATTATGATTTTACATAAGAGCAACACAAAACATTACACAATCCCTGATGCAACATGTAGAATTAAATATATTTCATCCAGGTGTTGAATTTAATTTATACATTGTAGTAGTCTGGGCTATTTGTCACTGAGAGCGTGTCACATTTTCACAAAGATGGCAAATTGTATTAGTCTTTTGTGGTAGAGACTGCACCAGTCCCGAGGGACTACAGACTAAATCACTGTGGTGTGATTAATTAAAGCAGTGAAAAATACACAGCATGTCTAAGAAACTGCTGCTTACAGTAATGATGGAGTATACTGCTCTAAGGATCTCAATAGGCTATCCTCAGAGGCTGATAAATGAAGCACAACTAAATGTATTTCACACAATGCACAGTTATAAAGAGTATAGATAGACAGACAATGTCTGTGGACAGTGTGTATAGTACAATAATCATACACATTACTAAATGACATACAAATCAAAAAGACATTTGGTGTACGCTTGTGAGAGCATAATGTTGATAGCACTCAGACACATAAATTGCAGAAGATCAAATTCATATTACATTGAAAATAATTCATGTTAATTATTTCCAATTGTGCATTACATTTCCAGGAATGTTTCAGTACTGTAGGTCAATATAATAGGTGATTTGGTGAGTAAATGATGTTTCTATATTATACTACTGACCCACTCTCCAAGGGTGTACAAAACACAACTCACACATGCATATAATACAACTTGTACATGTGTGAAATAGGACAAATATGAGCACCCACCAATAGATGGTGTAGATATATATATATATATATATTTACTTTTACGACTAACCTATTTTCTGTGACTACTGCCTAAAATATTGTGGGAATGGGGTTTTACCGATGCATTTTACAACAATTACTGTTCTGCCCTCAAAGAACAATCACACAGATTATATAAAAAATGTTTTAATGAAATCAGGGAAAAAATCTGCTTACATCCTTTTGAATACACACAGAGATTTTAAACCATAGTCCATCTCGAAATAATCTGGAGCATTTGTGAGGGATTAACTCTCAAACGCCATGTCCAGATAATCCCAAAACACTGCTGCCTGTTTTTGCCTTTTTGCCAAGAGGACTATAAAAAGAATTGTCTGTGCTCTCCAGATGATGAATGTGTATTAGAATAACACACAAAGTATTAAAGTCTCAAATCCATTATCAGTGAAGAAATAACCCACAGCTATAACCATCTGCTGAAGCGTATCACTTTGTGTAATTAATGGTGGTTAGATAGTCCTGACTGAAAGGGCATTGTCTCTTGGACAAAAAAGATGGCTGTCAACACAATATACAGGCTACACCACTACAGTATTGGACATCTACTTTGCGTCTATAGTTTATCCGCCCCACACAGGCTTCCATTGGCATAACATGTACAGTGTATTCTCAGTGTTGGTAATGGTGACATTAATGTTGTATTACATTCTACTTGCTAAGGGAGTCTATCATGTTGGACCACAAGTTTCCTCAGAGAGAGAGAACGAGAGAGAGAGATAGCTCTAGTTCATTTGCAACCTGCCCCTAATGTCCCTTGCTATCAGACTGAATCAGTACAGGCTGATAAATTAGCCATTTAGAAACTCATAGTGAAGGACTGTGAACTAATGTGCACGTCATTGTGTGGTATTCATATGCAATGCTTAATGTTGTGTAACCAATTCTGTCATTTCCATTATGTAAATACATTTGCCTCAGCACTATATTTTATGTATTGTCTTTCTTGTCTCAATTACTTGGGCTATTAATATCCGAGGTTTATGGAAATGGTGTTCCGGCGTGGTCTGTTTGTAGTTTGATGACAAAGTGCAAACTGTTCATGAAATCTCATTATGATTTCAATTGGTGTCACAAACTTGAACATGCTTTGAGCATTCATCCACACTCTATAGCTCGGGATGCAATACGCAGACACCTCACTCTGAATATACTGTAAGAACAATACTAAAACTACATTTCATTGCCATGACTAAGGTGTGTTACAATATTCATAAATACATATTTCCGACAAGGTGTACATGAAGAAATTTTACATTTTCACCACAAACCTCAGATGTGCACCAGTAGCCTACACTGCATAGTGGCTACACTTAGAGGCACTGTAGGAAAAATGTCCCTATTTCAGACATACTAACAATTCACCAGATATTTATTTAATCACCTTAGATGAAAATGACTACTCAGAAATCAAAGCACACACTAGCAAATCCATACAGTCCCCTGTTACTGTCAGTGGGTGTGATAAAGGTGAGGGTCCTACCATGCTAACCTAACAGGGGGAAAGAGACTGTGTAGTCCCCTAACACCAGCTCCTATGTCTATACAAAAAGCACATTCTTTATTTTCCACTGACTAAAGTAATGACTAACTCATTGTCCAACTCATGCACACCATTCAATCTTATTTACTTACACTTTATATTTTATTCCAGAATTATTTCCCTGATGTTTATCATTTCTTGGTAAACAAGCCATCTGGTCAGTGTTGTGCATTATAATGCTATTTATCTGCTGTGTCTTGGATGTTTCCCTGACCCCTCTAACTGAGCAATGACTCATCTGTAACCTTCTGTCAGCATTTCCAAGTCCCTGACACACAGGCTTGTTTTTACAGGCCTCCGTGTCATTTTACTCCTTATCACCATATAGCACAGTTATGATGAGAAGTGAATAGTTGAATTTGAATACTCATTCAAACTAAAAGCCACTTTAAGACTGATGATTTTAATATTTCACATGTCTGACGGCTGACATGTGTGTATGCTTCATGGCCCTAGGGGATTCGTTCACTATTTAAAGTCAACATGTGAAATATGTATATTAATGCACATATTTTGACAATAATAGGGTAAATGTGTTGTAGCCTAACAGTAGTTCACAGTTAGAAACGTTTTGAACCACACTTCAGAAATAAACATAAACTATCACACAGGGGCGCCACGCACCCCAAAAAATCTGACGGGGCACAAAGTAATTGAGGATAGCTGGGGGGTGGTCCGAAGGGTGGCTGGACCCCCCCCCCCCATCCATAAATTGGAGAATTTAGAATTTTTCAAACAAGCTAACTACTCTAACTTGATTGATAAACTAAAATGGCTTCTTGGTAGCTAGCTGAGGAACGCTCAACTCTTGTTCTCTTATATCGAGGTGGAGTTGAGTATCGATAAGTGGTCACACGATTTGCTAGCAACAACATTGAGTCACCATCAGTCAATACCTCCTCGATATAAGAAAACAGAGTTAAGCGTTCCTCAGCTACTTGGTAGCTAGTTATGAGGTTAGGCGATTGGGAGCCTATCTGGGTTAGCTAAAGCCAACTTCATTACATTGCTAAGTGGCTAGTAGTATTACAGAGAAGAAAAAATTATAATTGTAAAAATGATTATAATGTAAATATTAATAATACCCCTGTGCCCCCTATTGGCAAGATGTCTCTCCTAACACACATGATGCTACTACATTCCAAGGTGCTGGGTGATAGGCTGCATAATATTGCATAAGGCTAGGATGCATAATTTATGTTTGAATTAAATGTATAAAGATAAGAAAAATAAGCAAACATGTTACTAAAATCTGTTTAAAAGGGTCACTCAAGTGAATTTAGGATATGTCACTGTCAAACGCGTATTACAATCTATGGTCTGGGCTATACGGCATAATTGGAGTCAGACCTCAAATGCATGTTTATTTAGTCATTCTTGTGCATATCCAAGCCATATCCTACTCATGAGTGTAGAATGCATTAATTATTCATCAAAGGGCAATAGGACTACAGCGTGTGATGAATTTAAACGTGGATTAGGCTACTGTGTAGACTATAGGCCTAGCTAGGCACAAGTTACACAAAGTGGATAAAATATAGCAAAATATGGCTACTGAAGTGTCTGTCATAATATGGGCTATATTATCCTGAGGTTCTTTTTCTTTTTGGGAGGTCATTAGGGTAATGTGGCAACTTAAAAACCGGTACATGGATGCGCTGATGTCACGCGCTCTTTGTTGAAGCATGGCAGAGAAAGCTCTCCAAACGTTTTCCTTGTGAAACGAATCCCAATACCTATATGCTACCATTAACACATAATCCATGGCGTTTTAATGACTCAAAGCAAACAACATTGTTTGAATGAAGCTAAAACTTCAACTTTGATTGGTGACTATGCGTCATGATGGGACTGGTGATATGTTCTGCTTTGTGTGCACAAAAAAAGGAAATACTTCAATTATTACACATGTTTAGGCTAATATTTGAAATGTCTAGGGATATAATTTTTTTCTAGTACCTAAACCTCGTGCGCTACGCAGTATAATGTTGTCATTGCTCTCCGCTACAGACTCCAAGGTGCGCGCGACCTCTGCGTTTGACACGCTGTAAAAAATAAAACATAAAAATGCATATAAAAGTTTTTACCTTTTCTCTTTGACCTTCTTCTCCTCCTCCTTTTGAACTTGCATTTGACTTGACTGCTCGGAGTTCCCGAGGTGCGGGTGTTGTTTTCAAGAACTGATGCCATGTAGTGACAGTGGAGAAACGCGCGAAATAACTTGTTCTGCTTCTTCTTAGCAGTTCGTCATATAAAACAGTCCTTGGTGACGGTGTGGATGATTTCAGACTTCTCTTTATTCCCTTGCAGAACTATTCTTACCAGGGAGTGCGTGCGTCTCGCTGCTAGAGCTCTGTGAGCACAATTACTCCTCCAACTCCTGCAAACCTCTGTCTCGAGAGCGACGGTTGTATTTTCTGGACTGCGCGAGAGCTCACACTGGTGTGATGCCGCCTCCCCTCGCGCAGGTTGTGTGTAAAGCGACGTCTAGTTTTCTGCACCTCTGCGAATTTTGCCAGAAGCCACTTTGAATCCAATCATGCAGGAAGCCTATCTATTTGCTACCGCAAATTCTAATTAGACCCAATCATGACTGTCTCCTTGCTGTGACATCACGAGTAGCTCCGCCACCAACCGCCTGCACAGAGCACGCACCCATTCTTTCCTTCCCTCACTGTCTTGCAAACTCAGCGCCCATTCGGGCTGAGTGATTTGGGTGATGCCTTTCTCGTCCCCCAGGACAAGACATGACAGAGAGGTAAAGATCTGCCTGTGACAGACAGGGTTCTTCGTGGTTCGTTTTCACTGTGTGTCTCCTTACATTATTGTCTGTTTGTGTCCATATTGTGCCATGTAGGATTATTGGGATTCTGAGGGGATTATGATTATTATGTTTTTTCAAGAAACTCTCTTGCTCTCTCTCCCTTTCGTTCTTTACCAAAGTGTAGGTTCTGTAACATCTGGGGTTTTGAGGATTTGAGGATGATACATGCAGTAGGATGCATAATGTGGAATTCCTTGACTTTGACCCTAAAAATGTTAGGGACATGTATTGAAACTAAATCAATATTATTATTATGCAATGTTTCTCTTTTATAATGTATACAGTCTCAAGAGGCATCAAATAAGCAATAAGGCAGGAGGGGGGTGTGGGCCAATATACCACCGCTAAGGGCTGTGGTATACCCAACGAAGTGTACCTGGATACAGCCCTTAGCCATGGTATATTTGCCATATCCCACAACCCCCGTGCCTTATTGCTATTATAAACTGGTTACTCAACGTAATTAGAGCAGTAACAATACATTTTTTGTCATACCCGTGGTATACGGTCTGATATACCACGTCCGTCAGCCAATGAGCATTCAGCGCTCGAACCACCCAGTTTATAAGAGACATTATATAATTGGATTTATTATTAACATACAGCATTATCCAGTTCAAGACAGCGAAATATTCTTACATTTTTGTAACATACTTATATCATACATGGAGTGGGACAGGATAATATACAACGACTGCATGTTATTCGGTGTAAACAATTATTACTATATATGAGGACTTGACAGATTCCTTTCTTTGTTTTGTTTACTCACACACTTGAGACTGTATAGTCAGTGCATAGGCCAACGTAACGCCATTCCATTTGTTCTCTGTGTTCTATTTAGGCCGAGAGGACAGAACAGCAGACGTTATATGACTTTCCACTTGAGAGGTAAAAGTGTTCTGAGTTCTGACAGGTTATTGCCACTGAAAAGTTTGAAGAATATGACATTTTGGCATTTTGTGTTAAAGCACAGTGTTGAGTCTTTCAGAAAGCATTATGTGCTTTCTCTAGCTGGCGGACATTTTGATTCCCCTAGCCCCCAGTGCTCTGTGCTCTCTGCAAGGCCAGCTGTATGGTGAAGGTGCTGTGGTGCCAAAAACAGTCACTATCATACAAAAATCACACAATTCTAACTGCAAGCAAGAGCACAATAACTCAGACTATGTAAAAGAAGAAAAAATAGTAAAAATACTGTAGCACTACCAACTGTTTCACAATACTGTATTACAATATCCACTACATAATTACTTTTTACAAATATGTTTAATTAACATGGGAATTAAACTAACATAAAAACAAAACAAATATAACCTAAAATCAGAACCTAAAAAACCTTGTGAAAATCAGTGATCCAAAACATAAAGCAAACCACCAATCACATTGCCTAATAATAATGCTGATGTTTTCCTGAGAGAAAAAAAAACAAACACTCAAAACATACATCAAGCAGCATCATGAAGGTTTAACCTTCCTACTCCAATTTATTTCAGTTCTGACATTAAAAAAAAGCCCTGCATTTTCAGAAACCTGACATGTTTGCTGATGTCAGTCGGAAGGAAAAGTCACTTTGAGATTCTTTTGTAATGGCGAGCAGGACTAGGGAGGCTGGAAACATTTCCTGGATGCCGGAGGGGGGGAGTGGTGCTGCGCTGCGTAGCGTAGCATTCTCAGGTCTGTCCGATGGGACACAGCCTGCCCCGAGGACACCCACAAATATCCATGTAAATTGCAGTTTAAGAGAAATCAATGGAAGTGACAAGTTGCCAATGCCACTATCTGGGGACGTACTGAAGGTGTGTGGGGTTGAACCATTCACAGATAACACTGAGGAGGGGAAATTTACAGCGGTGAGGCTGCAGAGGCTATACGCTGTTTAGGAAGTCTATGGAGCGCTATGGAGTCCTGTGGCTGATTCCAGGTCAGTTCTTACCCAGATCCAAAGGGTCGCTACACTAGACTCCATACTGCACATTTTCTGTGTTAGAACTGCATCACTGAAGGACCAAAATTCCTCCTATTTCACTTGTTTCCTGTATTAAAGGTTTCTCTCCATTTCCCAAGTAGCATGTGATTGATGTGCATCTGTTGTGTGACTCCAAAACGTGATATACTTCCAGGGCTCTCCAGCTAGTCAGCCTGTAATATAGTTATCTATACTGACCTCTGTCCATAGCACTGACCTCTGTCCATGGTACTGACCTCTCTCCATGGTGCTGACCTCTCTCCATGGTGCTGAACACTCTCCATGGTACTGACCTCTCTCCATGGTACTGAACTCTCTCCATGGTGCTGACCTCTCTCCATGGTACTGACCTCTCTCCGTGGTGTTGACCTCTCTCCATGGTGCTGACCTCTCTCCATGGTGCTGACCTCTCTCCATGGTGCTGAACTCTCCATGGTGCTGACCTCTCTCCATGGTGCTGACCTCTCTCATGGTGCTGAACTCCTCCATGGTGCTGACCTCTCTCCATGGTGCTGATCTCTCTACATGGTGCTGACCTCTCTCTGTGGTACTGACCTCTCTTCCGTGGTGCTTGACCTCTCCGTGGTGTTGACCTCTCTCCTCCATGGTACTGACCTCTCTCCATGGTACTGACCTCTCTCATGGTACGAACCTCTCTCCATGGTGCTGACCTCTCTCCATGGTGCTGACCTCTCTCCATGGTAACTGACCTCCTCTCATGGTGGCTGAACCTCTCTCCATGGTGCTGACCTCTCTCCATGGTGCTGACCTCTCTCCATGGTGCTGACCTCTCTCCATGGTACTGACCTCTCTCCGTGGTGCTGACCTCTCTCCATGGTACTGACGTCTCTCCATGGTACTGACCTCTCTCCATGGTACTGACCTCTTTCCATGGTACTGATCTCTCTCCATGGAACTGATCTCTCTCCATGGTACTGACCCCTCTCCATGGTACTGACATCGCTCCATGGTGCTGACCTCTCTCCATGGTGCTGACCTTTCTCCATGGTGCTGAACTCTATATGGCGCACCCAAATAGAAAAGGAAAATTCTAGATGTAAAACAACAGAAAACCTTTTTCATCCCCATGCTTACTCGACCCATTTCTTACTCTAAATACAGGGAGGAAAATACAACCTTTTTTTATGTAGCTGTTGTATTGTGCACAAAGCTATATAAGTCATAAACGCATGCTATGTGTAGTAACCACATTCATACATACTGCATGTATTGAACAGCATGATCTTGTTCCAATATGTAAGTGGTATTACTAGTATTCTTATTATCCCTCATGAGTACTACTATAATTTAATATATCAACTTAAATTGGGCATCAAATTTGATGTGATTCATTAGCAATCATTATGTATGTAATATTGTCATTTGATCTTACTCAGCACACCCTTAGGCTAAGCTGTTAATTGTATAATAGTGTCTCAATATGGACAGTCAGGAATAGAGGGAGCTAGTTGCCTCCCATGGAGATGGAGTAGTCTATGTCTCCATAGCAATAGATTAATTCATCATATCACACCACGCCACATGTGCCACGCATCAAATTAACACCACTCCTCTTCAAACAGGTTTCTGCTTGAAACTGATAACAAGCAAGTGCCATAATTAAGCACCTTTTTACCTCTAACATCATCACCTCAATACACTTACGATCATGTCAGCATCACTGTCAGCATCATCTGACTCCATAAGGCTACATTTACACAGGCAGCCCAATTCTGATCTTTTGCCAACAATTCAGCAAAATATTAGAATATATCAGCTGCCTGTATAACCCCAGCCTTAGAAACTTACTTCCTTACTCTCCAAGGTTATAATTTCCCTGGATGTGTCAGAAATAGGAATCAGAAGTAATGCACTATATATGGAATAGGGTGCCATTTCAGACGTAGACCCTTGCTGTTTTCCCCCTCTGTTATGAAGCTCTACTCCACCCACAGGTCAGGGCTGTGGAGTTGGAGGACAGGGTTGGGTCTGGAGTCCGGAGCCCCGTTCCTTCTTCTCTGTTCTATGCGGATATTGGGTGCGTCCCCAATGGAACTCTTTAACTATGTAGTGCACTACTTTTGAACAAGGCCAATTGGAGTCTGTTCAAAGGTAGTGCACTAAATAGGGGATAGGGAACCATTTGGGAGACAGATATTGACTTTAAGCTTTGTGGGAGGGATTAGGTTCTGCTGTGGCCTTATCTGGCGCTCAGGCTCCTCACACGGGGCTCCTAGGGAGCTTCAGATCTGCCTTCATCTCCCCTCCACAGACATTTCACTCCTACCGCCGCTCCCTAATCCAGAAGACTGCCTCCTCCTTTCCCTCCTTTCTCTTTCCTCTCCTTTCCTTCCTCTCTCTTTCCTCTCCTTTCCCTCCTCCTCTCCCTCCACTACTCCACTACTCCTCCTCTCCCTCCTTCCACTGCCTTCTCACCCTCCTCTTCCTCCTCTCTCTCTTCTCCTTTCCCCCCCCCCCCCCCCCCCCCCCCCCCCCCCCCCCCTCCCCCCCCCCCCCCCTCCCCCCCCCCCCCCCCCCCCCCCCCCCCCCCCCCCCCCCCCCTCCCCCCCCCCCCCCCCCCCCCCCCCCCCCCCCCCCCCCCCCCCCCCCCCCCCCCCCCCCCCCCCCCTCCCTCCTCTCCTTACCCCCTCCTCTCCCTCCCCTCATTTCCCCCCTCCCTCCTCTAATTTCCTCCTTCTCTTTCTCCACTACTCCTCCCCTCCCTCCTGTCTTTCCTCTACTCAGTGTATATTTTCTAATCATGACAAGAGGTTGGGAATGTGTAGTTGTGTACCTACACTGTGGTTAGCCACAGGGTTTACAGTGCATTCGCAAAGTATTTGCGACCTCTTGACTTTTTCCACATTTTGTTACGTTACAGCCTTATTCTAAAATTGATTGAATAGTTTTTTTCCCCTCATCAATCTACCCAAAAATACCCCATAATGACAAAGCAAAAACGTTTTTTTAGACAACATCAATATATATATATATATATATATATGATATATCACATTTACATAAGTATTCAGACCCTTTACTAAGTACTTTGTTGAAGCACATTTGGCAGTGATTACAGCTTCGAGACTTCTTGGGTATGACGCTACAAGCTTGGCACAGCTGTATTTGGGGAGTTTCTCCCATTCTTCTCTGCATATCAGGGATCAAGGTAAGACCCAGATGCAGACTGTCGAAGTAACACTGTTTATTGTAGCAACAGGGGCAAGCAAAGGCATGTCAAGGGGTCGAAAATCCAGGGAAGGCAACTGTACAGGACGGCAGGTAGACTCAGGTCAGGGACAGGCAGGGTTCAGTAATCCAGAGGTGGAGCAAAGGTACAGGACGGCAGGCAGGCTCAGGGTCAGGCAGAGAGGTCAGGTGGGCAGGTACAGGGTCAGGACAGGCAAAGGTCAAAACCGGGAGGACTAGCAAAGAGAGGCTGGGAAACGATTGGAGCTGACTGGAAAAACGCAGGTAAGCTTGAACAAACAAGACGAACTGGCAACAAACAGACAGAGAAGACAGGTATGAATACACAGGGGATAATTGGGAAGATGAGCGACACCTGGATGGGGTGGAGACAAGCACAAGGACAGGTGAAACAGATCAGGGTGTGACACTGCAGATCCTCAAGCTCTGTCAGGTTGGATGGGTAGCGTTGCTGCACAGCTATTTTCAGGTCTCTCCAGAAATGTTAGATCGGGTTCAAGTCCCTGCTCTGGCTGGGCCACTCAAGGACATTCAGAGACTTTTCCAGAAGCCACTCCTGCATTGTCTTGGCTGTGTGCTTACGGTCGTTGCTCTGTTGGAAGGTGAACCTTTGCCCCAGTCTGAGGTCCCGAGCTCTCTGGAGCAGGTTTTCATCAAGGTTCTCTCTGTACTTGGCTCCGTTCATATTTCCCTCGATCCTGACTAGTCTCCCAGTCCCTGCTGCTGAAAAACATCCCCACAGCATGATGCTGTCACCACCATGCTTCACCATAGGGATGGTGCCAGGTTTCCTCCAGACATGACGCTTGGCATTCAGGCCAAGGAGTTCAATCTTGCTTCTCATGTTCTGAGTCCTTTTGGTGCCTTTTGGCACATTCCAAGCGGGCTGTCATGTGCCTTTTACTGAGGAGTTGCTTCCGTTTTGCCACTCTACCATAAAGGCCTGATTGGTGGAGTGCTGCAGAGATGGTTGTTCTTCTGGAAGGTTCTCCCATCTCCACAGAGGAACTCTGGAACTCTGTCAAAGTGACCATCGTGGTCTTGGTCACCTCCCTGACCAAGGCCCTTCTCCCCCGATTGCTCAGTTTGGCCGGGCTGCCAGCTCTAGGAAGAGCCTTGGTGGTTCCAAACTTCTTCCATTTAAGAATGCTGGAG
The DNA here is from genome assembly GCF_002910315.2 of Salvelinus sp. IW2-2015. Taxonomy (NCBI): domain Eukaryota; kingdom Metazoa; phylum Chordata; class Actinopteri; order Salmoniformes; family Salmonidae; genus Salvelinus; species Salvelinus sp. IW2-2015. The sequence continues at coordinate 40,350,356 of NC_036854.1, forward strand.
GTCACTGTGTTCTTGGGGACCTTCAATTCTGCAAAAAGAATGTTGGTACCCTTCCCCGGGTCTATGCCTCGACACAATCCTGTCTTGGATCTCCACAGACAATTCCTTCGACCTCATTCTGTAACGTCTGCTTCCAACTCACACTCTCAAACACGTAGATCCCCTGAACGCAGCTCACTTTCCAGCCCACTTTCCAGCTCACACTCTCAAACACATACAAGATCCCCATACGCAGCTCACTCTTCAGATCCCAATCACCTGAATTCTGATCACCTGTTCACACACCTGTATGTCATTATCACACACTATTTAGTTAAGTTCTTTGCACCCCATCATTGTGAGTTATTGTTTGTTTTGTGACACATGTCTATTCAGAGCTCTGGTTTTCCTGTAATTTACTCCTCCCGTGTATGATAGTTTTTGCCTGCCTCACTAACGACGCCTTTTGCCTATTCCCTGCCTGTACTTTAGCCTATCGGATTTCCTGTTATCAACCTATTGCCTGATCTCCCGAATGACGTTACTAGCCTTTTCCCTGCCTGTACTGTTGCCTTTTTGGACCCCCTGTGTATGACCTTCTGCCTGCCCCTGGTCCCAGCTACCTGCCTCCTCCTGTGGTCCTTTACCAATAAACACCTGCTGTGCCCTGCGCTTGAAACCAGCTCTCTTTCTCCCATCGTGTTTATTACACATGGCTTGGTTTTTGCTCTGACATGCACTGTCAACTGTGGGACCTTATATAGACAGGTGTGTGCCTTTCCAAATCATGTTAATATCAATTGATTTACCACATGTGGACTCCACATGTGGACACATGTGGATTTACCACAAGTTGCAGAAACATCTCAAGGATGATCAATGGAAACAGGATGCACCTGAGCTCAATTTCGAGTCTCATAGCAAAGGGTCTGAATACTTCGGTAATATGGTTTTTCTGTTTTTTATGTGTAATAAATTTGCAAACATTTCTTAAAACCTGTTTTCGCTTAGTCATTATGGGATATTGTGTGTTGATGAAGAGGGAAAAAAATATTTAATCCATTTTAGCATAAGGCTTTAACGTAACAAAATATGGAAAAAGTTGCACTGTATATGTATTTTCTATATAGTGCACATTTTATGTTGGTATCTAACAGAATCCCTCGCATAAGAGATCAGAACCTCAAGGGTCTCTTCCTGGACAAATAAAGGTAAAAAAAATAATCATCTGTACAATCTAGGAAGTGCAGTTCACCTGCTTTTGAAGTATGATATCTCTTCTGAATGACTTAATTCTTTTCACAACACCATTCCTCATTTATCACATTATAGGTCTTTGAAATGAGTGTCTGTCTAGCGTGTGGCGGTCTTGGCTGACCCCAGCATTTGGAAGGCACAGTTAAAGACATTAGTGAAAGCACTGGAATAGCCCTTTTTGGCTCCACCATTCATGGTGGATATGGTTGTACTGTCATAAATAAGAGTGGAAGAAAAAACAATTAACTCTTTATGTCAGCAAGGCTTAAGGGCATTGCAGAATCATTCTGGTTATGAATACAGCGGATTGAGGAAGTGGGAGTGGATCCAGAATTACTTATTGTAGTGTTTGCACTGATGTTTACACTAGAAATGACATGCAGTGAATGTAATATGATACATGTAACTGCTTCACGTTGTTGCTTCTTCACTGGATGAAACAGAAAAGCTGATTTGGACTACCCAGTAATATTTCGTATTTCTAAATAGCATTGCAAATTATTTTGAATTTTACAACATTTCCCTGAACAAGAAATCTGGGATTCCTCCAAACAGGATTTCTGGAAAACCAGGGAATTTTGTAAGGTCTCTAGGTGTAGCAGGTAAGGCGGAGTCAGGCGCAGGACACAGAGATGAGTTATACACGTAACTTTACTCAAAACAACAATATTCCAAGAAGGAAAAAATTATCAAGCTCACAAATACAGACTAACTTACAATGAACAAACACACACAAAATGATGGGGGAAACCAGAGGGTAAAATAAGGAACATATAATTATGGGAATGGAAACCAGGTGTGTACAATGAAGACAAAACAAATGGAAAATTAAAAGTGGATCGGTGTCGGCTAGAAAACCAGTGACATCGACCGCCGAACGCCGCCCGAACAAGGAGAGGGACCAACTTCGGGGGAAGTCGTGCCAAATTTTAGGAAAAGTTACTGCATTTTTGCAACCCTATTCCTGAATATGCAAACCCTGCGAATCTGTGACTTTCAGTATAGTACAAAAAAGTAATTATTTTATAATGTAACACTGGTTTTGGTACGAACACTACAATAACTATGATAGGATCAGAAGGCGTTTTAATTGATGATTCAAGGTTGATTGTCAGGAAAATTTTATTAACATATTCATTTTCAAAAAATCCTATAATATTCTGGTGTTCTACGTAGCCTTCGAATATTAACTGGTTTATTTAAATCAAACAGGCAGCCTGAATAGGAACTAACATTATTGCCCTTAATGTCACATAACATTATCTACACCGTAGTTCCACACAATGGCTCCATTGTGTCCTTTACTGAGTGGGGCTTATCAGGGAAAGACAGGGAAGGAGAAAATGGTAAAAAGAGGAGAAAATATAAATGAGGTCTCTATTTACCTACTGAAGGAGAGAGTTCTATAGAGTCTGCAACTTCAGGGCACTGAGTAACTTACCTATCCTTAACTAACTACTTGTGTTACGTTTCCAGGCTTTTGCCATTTTGTTGGTGTTTGGTAGGTGTGTTACAGGCAGATATAGAACTAAATCTGTTGTTACAGTGAGAGGGAGGTGAGTAGAGTAGAGCAGGTCCTGGGGTAAGGCTGTTTGTTGTGCCAGTACTGATCAGCTCCTTGGCTGCAGGTGAACTATACAGCTGCATTTGGATTACATTGCTCTACTCGACTCTACTCATTCATGTCAGGTACAGTGTGAGAGAGTAGAGAGCACTCACCCTGACTGGGGTTCAGAACAGATGATTCACACACTCCGGTGGAATATTGGATGAAGGAAGGGGAGAAGCTGTAAGAAGTGAGTGGTATGGAGTCTCCTTGATTGTTCTTTGTATGGTTAGAAGCCAGTTGAGCTAGCATTGTAACTATAACATTAATAACTTCTCAGCGAACTGGGAACATTCCCAGAACATTAGCTTAGATTAGATTCCCAATAAGTTCTAGTTAGGGTTTTATCTAACCTTAGGATGATAACATCCCAAAAACATTCAGAGAATGTTCAGAGAATGTTTTTTATAAAATCTATTTATCAACAATGTTTTAGATGAAATATCCTTGGAATGTTCTCCGAACATTCACTAAAATGTGCACAACTTTTGTAACAGCCACCAGAGCTGGATTAAGAAATCACAGGCCCCCCACACGCACACACATTTCCCGACACACCATCATTTTCTGTAAACAAATGCGTGCACCAAGATGCAATTTGATGCGTGGTAAATTTACTGTTGAAGGAAAAGCCCCTTTATAAAAAAGCCATTATAACATTGGTGATGCAGCATAGGCTACAGATGAGCATAGGTGTTTTTAGGACTTCCACACATGGGGAACATTTGTAACCAGGGTCCGGCATTTTCTTTGCCTTTTATGCAATTTTACGTAATTTACATGAAAGAAGACATTAGCTGAATCTTTTTTAATACCACACTAATGACCGAAATCAGTGGCTACTCTGACACTGACAAACTGAGATCAATCTGGTCTTGAATTCAAACAAACAATAGCCCAGGCCAATGAAGCGACACACATAATGTAAATATTGTATGTACAGTACCAGTCAAATGTTTGGACACACCTACTCATAGGCTATTGCCAAGACTAGTGCATTGGCCAGTTGTAAGGGGTGCGTAAGGGGTAGTTGTAAGGGGTGCAAAAACTGTGTTACAACAGCGCAGTTTAATAATAAAAATCACTGTAAAGAACAATCAATACAATGGGTACAAAAACCTGTCGCACACCCGAAATAACGTGCACAAGCACTTACAATAAACAATTCCGGACAAGGACATGGGGGGAACAGAGGGTTAAATACACAACATGTAATGATGGAATTGAAACCAGGGGTGTGGGAAGACAAGACAAAACAAATGGAAAATTTGTTCTGCGGAAGTCGTGACAGTAGTAGCCTATGGCTTCATCTTCATCATTAGGTGAGTCAGTGTGTGTCACTGGAAACGTTATTTAGTTGCCTACTGTAGCCTATACTATATATACATACAGTACCAGTCAAAAGTTTGGACACACCTACTCATTCCAGAGTTTTATTTTTTCAACATTGTAGAATAATAGTTAAGACATCAAAACCATGAAATAACACATTTGGAGTCATGTAGTAACCAAAAAAGTGTTAAACAAATAAAAATAAATGTTGTATTTGAGATTCTTCAAAGTAGCCACCCTTTGCCTTGATAACAGCTTTGCACACTCTATTTGTTACTACAAATAATCCATGATATGGTGATAACGGATCATTCTCCTGTATCATGCTTAATTACACCAACAGAAAATATTTCTTGGCCCAAGCAAATCTCTTCTTCTTATGAGAGCCAGTTTCATCGTACACTTAGTAACATAATATGGAGAATATACAGAGCGCATCTTCAAGATCCGAAATGTATTAAATACAGAAACGAAAAAAGACCTTTACCATTACAAATGTAGCCATAGAGAGCAGAGAAAAGCATGACCCCCAACATCATTTGGGATGCTTTTAAGGTGTACATTAGGGGAATGATAATCTCATACTTGGCAAAAGTTAAATCACTATCTTAGAAACAAAGCCCATAAAAATCTTTACAATGTCAAGGTAAATAAGAAAATAAAATGTCAGAACTTTAGAAAGAACATGATCTTTTAGTTTCGAAGCGAGCCAACAACTACAGGTTAAACTCAAATAAAGCATACTATTTAATGGCAATTAAATCTGGTAAACACCTCTCAGGATAAAAATGCTTTAATTAAAAACAACGACACTGTTAATAACACTTTTAAAATCTTTATGAGTTAGAACAGTTGGACTGATCCTACAGCCTTCTTAGACACAATAACCTTGAAGCAACAGCAGGTAAAAAGAATTAGACACTGTTAAAACATGCGTGCTGAGAACAACACCAGGGATGTACGCCTTTCCCATATCATTTTATTTGATATTCTGGGACAAAGTAGCACTCCAATTTACTCAAATTACAACACACATGTCACTTAATTCAGTTCCATGTGTCAAACAGTTATTTTAGTTAAAACCAGGAAAATCTGATGAGTCCCCTGCAGATTACAGACCTGTACATTTTATAAATTGCAACGATAAAATAATAACAAAACTCATAAGCAACAGAATGGCAAAAGTATTACCAGACTTAATACATATTAATCAAACGGTGTTTATTCAAAATAGACACAAAGGAATACAAAAACATGTTTTCGTAAAATAAAATACGCTAAAACACAAGATGTAGATACATCAATAATGTCTGTTGATGCCGATAAGGCTTTCAACCACCTTTTTTACCCCTTTTTCTCCCCAATTGGTAGTTACAGTCTTGTCCCATCGCTGTAACTCCCGTACGGACTCGGGAGAGATAAAGGTCAAGAGCCGTGCGTCCTCTTAAACACAACCCCACCAAGCTGCACTGGTTCTTGACACACTGTTTGCTTAACTCGGAAGCTAGCCACACCAATGTGTCGGAGGAAACACTGTACACCTGGTGACGGTGCCCGGCCCGCCACAGGAGTCGCTAGAGCGCGATGGGACAAGGACATCCCGGCCAGCCAAACCCTCCCCTAACCCGGACGACGCCTCATGGGTCTCCCGGTCGCAACCGGCTGTGACACAGCCCGGTATCGAACCAGGATCTGTAGTAACGCAGCTAGCACTGCAATGCAGTGCCTTAGACCGCTGCGCCTCTCGGGAGGCCCTTTGAATGGCCTTTTCTATTCAAAACTTTGGAAGCATTCAACTTTCCAGCTGAAGTGATGCATTTAATAAAAAGGTTATATAAATATCCTAATGCAAAAATATACACTGAGTATACCAAACATTCCTAATATTGAGTTGCATCCCCTTTTGCAATCAGGACAGCCTCAATTTGTCGGGCATGGACTACACTATAGCATTCCACAAGGATGCTGGCCCATGTTGACTCCAATGCTTCCCACAGTTGTGTCAAGTTGGCTGGATATCCTTTGGGTGGTGGACCATTCTTGATTTTTGACACATTCAAACCAGTGCACCTGGCACCTACAACCATACCCCATTCAAAGGCATTCAGATCTTTTGTCCTGCCAATTCACCTGAATGGCACACATATACAATCCATGTCTCAATTTTCTCTAGGCTTAAAAATCCTTATTTAACCTGTCTTCTCCCCTTCATCTACATTTATTGAAGTGGATTTAACAGGTGGCATCAATAAGGGATCATAGCTTTAACCTGGATTCACCTGGTCAGTCTATGTCATGGAAAGAGCAGGTGTTCCTAATGTTTTGTACACTGTGTATAGCCATGGAAATATGGTCAATCAGGAATTCCATGCTTCCTTTTTAGCATTCTTAGACATAACAAACCCAGGGAAATACTGGCAACTGGGTAATTCGCCATCACTTCACTCATCCATTTTATACTGTACGCTGCATACTCCTGGGCCCATATTTACAAGGTATCCAAGACTATGAGTGCTAATCTAGGATCAGTTGCTTTTCAGATCATGACAAATAAGCGAGGGGAGACTATATCAAGCATCTCAAAGTAAGAATTACAAGTTGAACAGTACATTTTTACACAATATTTTAATATATACAGTTAGTCTAAATTCGAAATAAAGAGATCCTTTGTTTTAGTAGAATATATCTGAGCCTCAGTTAACATTTTTTTTTAAAGGTTTCATGGTTTATACATTTTTTTGTATCCATTTATTAAGCAATGAGTAACGCAAGTCTTGGCGATATAGACTCTGCTCCTTCAGGGTAGCTTACTGTCCAAGCAAAGCATCAAAATAAAATAGCCTACAGGCAGTGAGTGTGGTAAACTAGTCCAATCCCCCCCGGCAGGAACACAGAACCTTACAGGTGGAGGCTGGGGTGGTGGTGGGAGCATGAATTCAGCACATAGTAGCAGTAGAAGTAAGCGGCAGCATGTTGAGTGCGCAGACCCGGTCATCTTAAATAGACCGCCAAATAAGGTTGGCGTGATTGATACTAGCTTCTAATTGATGCCATCTCAGCTTATGCTTCAGCCTGAAGTGGGGCATTCGGATTTCCTTTCTGAACTGGCTTTGCTTAATTTAAAGAATATGCGGGATTGAACCCGTAATTCAGAACTGCAGCCAGATAATTAACCCACTAGGGGAAAGCTGTGGCCTTCTGTTTTTTTTTTTTCAGTGAAATACATTATGGTCAATCAGGACATAGATCACAATTTCTGAGTTGTTAAAATGTCCCCATCCTCTTCATATGCTGTGTACTTGTAACACTGTATGTTGTGATTGTCTTTCTTCATCAAATGTTGAAAGTCTTATGAAATGTGATTTTAGTTGGATAGTTGGATAGAGCTTCCTTTAAATACCGTATATACTAGTGTATTCATATAATACAGATTCAGAAAATAAATTGTAGAATCATTCGCACAACTGGAGAGTTTTTGTGTTTTGAGAATATATATTTTGAGATGTCCGCACAATTTTCCCACCAGACTGTTCCCAAATGAAACATTCTGGGAACCTTTAAAGAACCAATGCAATGTGTTCTAGGAATGTTCTTGCAACATCAGCCAAATGTTTAAAGCAAACATTCTATAATCATCACCCCCACCGGGTGGCGCAGTGGTCTAGGGCACTGCATCGCAGTGCTAGCTGCGCCACCAGAGTCGCTGGGTTCGCGCCCAGGCTCTGTCGCAGCCGGCCGCAACCGGGAGATCCGTGGGGCGACGCACAATTGGCATAGCGTCGTCCGGGTTAGGGAGGGTTTGGCCGGTAGGGAGGGTTTGGCCGGTAGGGATATCCTTGTCTCAGTATGTAAAAAAAATAAATAAAAAAATTTAAAATTAAAAAATTACTAAAAAAATATGTTAGAAAAATGTATGCACTCTACTGTAAGTCGCTCTGGATAAGAGCGTCTGCTCTTGGCCGGTAGGGATATCCTTGTCTCAGTATGTAAAAATGTAATAAAATGTATGCACTCTACTGTAAGTCGCTCTGGATAAGAGCGTCTGCTAAATGACTAAAATGTAAAAATGTAAATGGACAGTTTTTGGTTTGCTGGTTACATCATGAAAATACAATTTAATCCATTTGAGTTTATCGCTTTCTGTGAGTACGTTTTGTAATTTAGCATTTGCAGGGTTAACTGTTCAAACCACCATTCCATTGACCTGACACCATGATGCTATTTGGGGCATATGCTGTCTCCTTGCCCTGTTACTGAGGTCTTTGTGATTTACACGGTCAAACATTATTAACTGTAGTGGTTTTAACCTGACAACAAACACAGGACAAGGACGGGAGTGAAGGTCAAAGCAGCTTCACACAAACAGGGCTTGAGTCTGCTACTCAAATACAGTGTACCAAACAGATTGGACAAAAAAAGATATATAATATACACATCACAGTTTGGGCTTTATTTTAAAAAGAAAAACAGGAACAAAACATGCTTTTATGTGCTACTCATTAATACAACATAATTACATGTGAATAGGTAACTGACATGATGTATGATGTGTCTTGCTTTACATATTCCTATGAATGAGTTCAATTGAATAATCAAATACTTTCTCAAACACTTTGTTAAAAAAGTAGTCATCGTGTACAAGGTCCCGTGTAGCTCAGTTGGTAGAGCATGGTGCTTGCAACGCCAGGGTTGGGGGTTTGAATTCAACGGGGGACCACTATCAAAATGTATGCACTCACTACTGTAAATCGCCCTGGATTAGAGCGGCAGCTAAATGTAATACTGATGGTTGTTGTTGAATAGCAATGTATCCCATGTACAGTATGTTTCACGCTGTGGTTCAAAATGACCCCCTGACCTTACATTTCTCACCCCCTACTTGGGTGAAATGAGTAAACAGAGGCTAGCTCATCATTCCCCACAGATCCTCAAAGGCCTTGAAGTTCCTCTATATCACATTTTGAAGACTGAGATTAATTGCCTCTTTTACATCCTGACAGTAATCCTTGAAAATGCTTCTTCTTCTTCTTCTTCTTCTTCCTATAGCTCTGAGCACAGCCATGACAAGACAGCTAGCACCTCAGCCTGCCTCCTGCCTCCCTCCTCCCTCCCCACCACTACACCAGCAACTCAGCTGCCTGTATCCCTGCCCCCCTCTCCCTCCCTAGCTCTGACTGGAGAGGACTAAATGTGATTCCCAAATGGAACCCTATTGCCTATATAGTGCACTACTTTTGGCCAGAGCCGTAGGGTCCTCATTAAAAGTAGTTCACTATAAAGGGAATAGGATGCCATTTGGGACATAACCAGAGACAGGATATCATCAAGCTAAGCTAGAATATATCACTAATATTCTTCATGACACCCTTCCTTCTCCTTCTAAACAACTGGTTCCTATTTTAATTATGTAACTTCCTGGGTCTGTATTTGCAAAGTGTCTCAAGAGTAGGTGTGCTGATCTAGGATCAGTTTTATTAAGACAGGGGGACCTGCTCCTGATCCACTCCTACTATGGCGCTTTGCGAACACAGGCATAAATAAATAAGACATGAAAAATACACATCTGTTTCAGATTCAGATTGGTCTCCATGGGATTTTACGATATTAAAAGTTGAAAAGAATATTGTATTGCTTTAATTAATGAGTTTTTGTTATCCATGCTTTGTGATCATCATAACATATGGTCCTTTTGTTTCGTAAATCCTCGAGAATCCAGGCAGACGTAGGATTTAAACACTTGCTACAGATGCAGAGTGATCATGATGAGGTTGGTGGGAATTGGACATGTTTTGCATGGACCCTGCTATACAGCATATGCTGCCCACGGCCTTATCAGAGGTCGTCCAGAACTTCTGACTGCCATTTTATTATTATTACACCAACAGATGGTTGTTGGGTATTTCATTTGTCACTAAAGTATCCTCCTCTCTCAAATCTCTCTGTTATGAACTTTCATAAATTGCATAACACGTGATGAATAAACTAGACATCATCATCATCACGCCATATTGAGGTTAACGTTTCCAGGTTGCTAGTATGAACAACCAAAACATATTGATGTAATGTCATGGGTGTCCAGATGACTAAAGAACAGAGGTCAAATACTGTATGGGTTACAGCTTGAGCGATTTCTCATACAGGTATAAGTTGTTGTATGATGCCTCCTACTGCAGCCCCCAAAGGTAGCTTTGATTACCCTACCAACCTTGACTGCCTTCACTGTAGCATAGGGTTACGGAAGTCTGGCTTGTAAATAAGCAGTTCCTACATTGAGCACATGACACATTCAGGCAGGGTTTTGCTGTTCGCTCTGAATACGTCGGACTGAAAGCCTGATTTTCTAAGCTTACACCTCAGCATGTGTTTTTCACCACATTGACAGTGATTACCATATCCCACTGACCTGGACCCTCTCTGTTACCCTGTTTCGTTAGAATGGGATGTAATCAATCTATAATCCAGTGATCATCAACTAGATTGAGCCGCGGGCCGATTCTTTCTGGAGCGGATGGTCGGGGGGCCGAACATAATTACAAATAACTAGTAGACTGCAAATTGACCGCAAGAAGCCCAAACAGATATAATGTTTGACTAAAACATAATCATTTCAAACCTTGCTTACATTTGTATATGATCACGTGTCTCTCTATTATGCATGGGAATACTTGGGAACAGATTTATTAAATTAAAATCACTTGGAGTTGATTTCCTGGTGTTTTTACCATCCACACAAAAAAATGTGTTTATTGGGGGGTTTTTGCTCTGAAAACTTTGGGTGGGGGCAAATAAAATTTGGCCCGCGGGTCGCTTTCTGTAATCCAACCAAAGGTTGTGTTCTTAGTGACAGAGAGAGAGAGATAGAGAGAGAGAGAGAGAGAGAGAGAGTGAGAGGTCCCTATGGAGTTCTGATGAGGCCAGGGGATGAGAGGTCCCAGGGGACCGAGACACCACGGTAACATGGGGCTCCATATTAGCCCAGCCCACACCACACAGACAGTGCTCTCAGCAAGCGCTAAACAGATGCTATGTAACATAATATCTAACTAAAATATAAATTGTTCTGAGACTAGTCGGTGTTGCCTACAGTGTTATGTTGAGTGTATACGTGGCATATACAGTTGAAGTCGGAAGTTTACATACACCTTAGCCAAATACATTTAAATTCAGTTTTTCACAATTCCTGACATTTAATCCTAGTAAAAATTCCCTGTCTTAGGTCAGTTAGGATCACCACTTCATTTTAATGTGAAATGTCAGAATAATAGTAGAGAGAACGATTTATTTCAGCATTTCTTTCTTTCATCACATTCCCAGTGGGCCAGAAGTTTACATACACTCAATTAGTATTTGGTAGCATTGCCTTTAAATTGTTTAACTTGGGTCAAATGTTTCGGGTAGCCTTCCACAAGCTTCCCACAAAAAGTTGGGTGAATTTTGGCCCATTCCTCCTGACAGAGCTGGTGTAACTGAGTCAGGTATGTAGGCCTTCTTGCTCGCACATACTTTTTCAGTTCTGCCCACAAATGTTCTATAGGATTGAGGTCAGGGCTTTGTGATGGCCACTCCAATACCCTGACTTTGCTGTTCTTAAGCCATTTTGCCACAACTTTGAAAGTATGCTTGTGGTCATTGTCCATTTGGAAGACCTATTTGCGACCAAGCTTTAACTTCCTGACTGATGTCTTGAGATGTTGCTTCAATATATCCACATAATGTTCCTGCTTCATGATGCCATCTATTTTGTGAAGTGCACCAGTCTCTCCTGCAGCAAAGCACCCCCACAACATGATTCTGCCACCCCCATGCTTCACAGTTGGGATGGTGTTTCTCGGCTTGCAAGACTCCCCCTTTTTCCTCCAAACTTAACGATGGTCATTATTGCCAAACAGTTCTATTTTTGTTTCATCAGACCAGAGGACATTTCTCCAAAAAGTACAATCTTTGTCCCCAGGTACAGTTGCAAACCGTAGTCTGGCTTTTTTATGATGGTTTTGGAGCAGTGGCTTGTTTCTTGCTGAGCGGCCTTTCAGGTTATGTCGATATAGGACTCGTTTTACTGTGGATATAGATACTTTTGTACCTGTTTCCTCCAGCATCTTCACAAGGTCCTTTGCTGTTGTTCTGGGATTGATTTGCACTTTACGTACCAAAGTACATTCATCTATAGGAGACAGAACGTGTCTCCTTCCTGAGCAGTATGACAGCTGTGTGGTCCCATGGTGTTTATACTTGCGTACTATTGTTTGTACAGATGAACGTGGTACCTTCAGGTGTTCGGAAATTACTCCCAAGGATAAACCAGACTTGTGGAGGTCTACAATATTTTCTGAGGTCTTGGCTGATTTCTTTTGATTTTCCCATGATGTCAAGCAAAGAGGCGCTGAGTTTGAAGGTAGGCCTTGAAATACATCCACAGGTGCACCTCCAATTGGCTCAAATGATGTCAATTAGAATTTCCCAAGCTGTTTAAAGGCACAGTCAACTTAGTGTATGTAAACTTCTGACCCACTGGAATTGTGATACAGTGAATTATAAGTGAAATAATCTGTCTGTAAACAATTGTTGGAAGAATTTGTGGAGTTGTTTAAAAATTAGTTTTAATGACTCCAATCTCAGTGTATGTTAACTTCCGACTTCAACTGTATGTTATTGTCATGTTCTCCTTTCGCTGATGGTCCTCACGCCGAACAATATAGAAGACCCTCTATCTAGCATTCATGAGTCTGGGAACATCCCACTGAGCACACACTGGTTGAATCAACGCTGATTCCATGTAATTTCAATGAAATGATGTGGAACCAACGTGGAATAGATGTTGAATTGACGTCTATGCCCAGTGGGTTGATATAACTGAGGAGAGAAGGAATCATATTTTAGACAACTCTGTGGTGGAGGCCCTAGCAGCTAAATAAATAATGCATTAGAAAGAATGATATAGTAACCAGCAACTGTGAATGAACTGAATATAAAATATTCCACTGTATTCCTCCTACGGTCATTTTCTTGAGAGAGACTTCATGGAAATAGAATTTTATTGGATGAAATTTGACATGCGTTTGTGCCTGAGTATCCCTGGCAACGGCAAATAAAATCCCTCTTCCACAGAACTTGAGACAGAGAAGAAGTTCTTTGATTATAAGCACAAAGAAGAAGAATACACAATTTAAATATGCAAACACAGTCCGCGTCCATAATATACAATGTTTTCAGCTTTAACTTTTGGTATCTTTTAACTTTTAAACCATGAAAGAATATTGTAGCTCATTTTATAGGGTGTGATAAACAGCCATAATAACACTATTGTGAACATTAAAAGTGATGGAAATATATGCATAATGTACATAAATGATGTGCAAAGAGGGACATTGAGAATCTTTCTATAACAATCACCCTCAAGTATTCATATTGTAGATCTATTTACTGTTCAAATAGATCTGAAAAAATGAATTGGTGACATGGGAAAAAAATAAAATTTCTTCCTATGAACAGCAGATGGTAGTAGTAAACATTTGACATATGTTTCCCAGCGTCCGGAGTGCATAGTCTCTATTGAAGCTATGATAAAATGGCACTATACATGCATAAAGACTGTAATGTTCAGAAGAGCTTTCAAGGACCTCTGCTAATTCTATTCTTATGCCCTCTGGATCTGATGACACCTAGCTCTGGTAACTGTCTCTGTTCTATGTTCTGTGTTTTTGGATCGCTTTAATTATTATTGCTATTATTATTATTATTATTATTATTATTATTATTATTATTATTATTAGCGTCTTGGGAGTTGAGAAAAGCAATTTTCAAATTAAATGAATTATTATTATTACTATAACCCCTACCAAGTGGACACTGCAATGTCACTTTCCCTATTACATTTTGTATCAGAACTGGACAGTATTCCTTATAAAGTTATATATGTTAATAAAAACTGTAGGTTTACTCTGCATGCTGATATCTTGTGCTATTCCGGGGTTGAGAGGTTTGAGATTATATGTAAAGTATTATTTGTGCATTGATTAATATTAATAATATTTTCCCATTTGATCAATCTGTGAATTGTAGCCAAACTTTATTTAGTCTCACAGGGATTACTATGTCAAAGGCAGGTCCCGGATCCCAGTGCGTTTACTTGTCTAGTTCTCTGAGTCAAATCAGACATGTTGGACTAAATGCAGTTTAATAAAAGGCAGGAAGACAGTGGGTAAATCCCTCAAGTTAAGCTCATCGAATCGTCTCTGAAGTTTACTCTTTCATCCTGCAGGGAATCACAGTTGGTGTCAGCGTTTGAAGTTACAGCTTTTCCTCAGTAAATCGAACATAAAGGTTGGACCTCAAGACAAGATCTCGACAGGTAAAGCTAAAATAATATGTTTCTTTTTACTGCTACAGATGTTGAGTATAACTATAAAGGGTAAGGAAGAAATATATGTCTGATCGTTTTTTGTGAAACAGTATATAAAGTTGGACATTTGTGTGTGTCTATCAGGTTACAGAAAAAGTATATGGCAGAAAACGTATATGATCAAAATGAGATTTGATGGTTGTTATAATGGAGGAGTCAGACCCCCAACCTTCCTCAGCCTTAGTGACAGTTGATCACATGATCAGATGTATGGGCACATGGTGGTAGGAAAGGCTACTTGTGTACTATGTGTGTTGGGGGATAAGCGTATGTGTGTTGGGGGATAAGCGTTCTATTAACATTGTCAATAGAAATTAAACAAGGCACATAACTATGGGCATGCCAATAAATAAAGGCTTGGGTATCTAAACACAAGTGTGGAGTGGTAACAGGTATTAAGCTAAATCATAAACCACAGTTACATGCTGAACACAGACTAGGCCTACAATGCCTTCAGAAAGTATTCACACCACTTGACTTTTTCAAAATTGTGTTGTGTTACAGCCTGAATTTAAAATGGATTAAATGGAGATTCTGTGTCACTGGCCCTACAAACAATACCCCATAATGTCAAAGTGGAATAATGTTTGTAGATTGTTTCTTTTTTACAATTGAATAAAAAATGAAAAGCTGAAATGTCTTGTAAGTATAAGTATACAACCCCTTTGCCATAGCACGCTAAATAAGTTCAGGAGTAAGAATTATTTTAACAATAACATAATCACATAATAAGTTGCATGGACTGCAATATTAGCATTTAACATGATTTTTTTAATGAATATCTCATCTCTACCCCACACATACAATTATCTGCAAGGTCTCTGTCGAGCAGTGAATTTCATACACAGATTCAATCACAAAGACCAGGGAGGTTCAATGCCTCGCAAAGAAGGGCACCTATTGGTAGATGGGTAGAATAAAAAAAATCTGACATTGAATATCCCTTTGAGCATGGTGAAGTTATTAATTACACTTTGGATGGTGTATCAATATACCCAGTCACTACAATTATCCTAACTCAGTTGCCGGAGAGGAAGGAAACTGCTCAGGGATTTCACCATGAGGACAAATCAACAACATTGTAGCTTCTCCACAATACTCACCTAAATGACAGAGTGAAAAGAAGGAAACCTGTACAGAATAAACCAATTCCAAAATTTGCATAATGTTTATAATAAGGAACTAAAGTAAAATGTATGTAACTTTATGTCCTGAAAACAAAGCACTATGTTTGGGGCAAATCCAACACAACACATCACACAGAGAGTACCACACTTCATATTTTCAAGCATGGTGGTGGCTGTATCATGTTATGGGTATTTTTGTCATCGGCAAGGGAGAGGGAGAGATAGGGAGAGAGGGAGAGATTTTTAGAATGAAAAGAAATGGAATAGAGCTAAGCACAGACAAAATTCTAGAGGAAAACCTGGTTCAGTCTGCTTTTCAACAGACACTGGGAGACAAATTCACCTTTCAGCAGGACAAAATCTTAAAATACAAGATCAAATATACATTAGAGTTGCTTACCAAGAAGACATTGTTCCTGACTGGCCTAGTTACAGTTTCGACTTCAATTGGCTTGAGAATCTATAGCAAGACTTGAAAATGGCTGTCTAGCAATTATCAACCACCAACTTGACACAGCTTGAAGAATTTATTAAAGAATAATGTGCAAATATTGTACAATCCTGGTGTGCAACGTTGCAAATCGCTGCCAAAGGGGATTCTAACATGTATTGACTCAAGGGTGTGAATACTTATGTAAATGAGATAATTCTGTATTTCATTTTCAATACATTTGCAACAATTTCTAAAAACACGTTTTCACTTTGTCATTATGGGGTATTGTATATAGATGGGTGAGAAAATCTGTTTCATCCATTTTGAATTCAGGCTGTAACACAACAAAATGTGAAATAAGTCAAGGGGTATGAATACTTTCTGAAGGTGGACGTACAGTATGTGTAAGAATTTGTTTTACTGCATTGGAAATCAATGTTTTCTTGTAGGCTATAGATGTACTGTAAAAGAGCTTTGTGGCTCCATCTTGTTGCAATGTTGATCATTGTGGTCTGCTCCATCTATTCCCAGTGGCAACACTTACCCTCTGTTTAATAAACTCAATATCTTGTCTAGCTACAACACTAATATACTCCAATTATGACTCTTCATATACAAACACACATACGTCCCAGACATGCTACCTAAACCCTTCAATGGACTCTTCCAAGTGAATTCCTAAATCCATGCATACAACACTGCGATAACCTTCACCCTCCCCACTGCCGCACCTCACATAGTCAATTCTCTATCAGACACAGAGGTTTCATACTCTGTAACTCCCAGCTTCACATTGCCAAAACATCACCATCCCTCAAGGGGGTCAGCCTGATGAACCAAACTACCCAGTAATCCCCTCCATGTACCCTTACTCTCACATTCACATGCACACACATAATCAAACATGGTTTTTCTTATACACTGAGTATATCATGTACATTTATATTAGTATGCTCTGTGTAACTGATTGAATATAATCTTTTTGTGGTGTGGTTTTCGTATAAGCCCTTTTGGGTTTCCAACCTCACCTGCACACTGTTTTTACCATTTTTTTTTATCTGTACTGTTTTGTCTTTCACTTGTCTTCTTTGGTGCGAATAAATACATCCTAACAACCACAACAACACTCATTCCCTCAAACTGTAATGTTTTAATAAAAGCTACGATTTGTGTTTTTACTTGTAAACAAAGTCCCAAAAGCATCTTTGTGCATCTCTTTGAATTGACAGTGCGTTAGGGATGCTAAACTGGCCAGGGAATTCTCCCCCTCTACCCTTTAAGTTGGAATTGATTTATTCAAAGGAAGACAGCTGTTTTTTAATTAAAACACTGAACTGGCTAATTGAGGAATTGATTCAGTTTGTGTTTCCTACTGTGTAAAGCAATATTCTGTTGTTGCTCTTAGTGGTATCTATATTTCTCAGTGAAAACAAACCAACAATGAATACACACTCACGCGCGCACACACACACACGACCACCTGACACACACACACACACACACACACCACACACACACACACAACACACACACAACACACACACACACACACACACCACACACACACACACACACAAAACACACACACACACACACACAGCACACACACACACACATACACACACACCACACACACACAACACACCACACACACACACACACCACACCACACAACGGTTTATACCATTAATGCTGTAATCCAACAACTTTCCCAAACGTTCCCCTATAAGCTGTGTAAACCTGACAAAGTGAAGACTTTTTACTGTCCACAGACCTTAAAGCTTAACTTCAAAGTAGCTTGAGAGTATGCATCCACAGCCAGATATGTGTGTAACAGCATAACTTTAGGAAGTGATTTGTACAGTAGATTTCTATATTTATTTAGTTTCAATCTTGAGGATATGTATTACTTCTTGGCAATAATTGGCTGCTTGATTCACACTTTTTCCATGAATGAAGTCACTGTATTACCACCCTGCCAACAAGATTTATAAAGCCTCAGAAAAAATGACTTGACAAACTTCAACATCCGTCTTCCTTGAAAGCTAAAGTTACCTTCAGAGATGCTATATTTTTATTAGGAGGACATTTTGCCATTGGATTCAATCACGGTCCTTAATATATTCAAGCCTTATAAATCTGGAAGACTGTCCTTAGTTTCAATGTATTCAAAAAATATTGCCAGAAAAATGGCCGCATATGACAATCAACATATCTTGTTAAGGCCTACTCTCCCTCAGGTATTTATAACCATTGGGTCAAAGACATATAGGTCACACTTAAACAGGATATTAAAGACCTGCTGAAGTAAAAAACATTCTAAGTATTACTATCATGTTTCTCCAATTGCAGAATTCAATCAAATAAATACAATTGAATGAATGGCATCTATTGTTTGTGTCAGTGCTTCTTTCAATGATCTTGTTAAGCAACAAGATGCAGCGCCATGGGATTCAGCTTGACCACTAACATGACAGCACCACATTTACGTTCGTCATTCACGTGTTAAAACTGCAAGGAAATAGTTAATATATCTTGTTTGTAAGTGCAGCAAATTTTATTAATCACGCCTGTCTCAGTGTTCGTCGGTTAATTGTCGGAGTTTAGAAAATGTCAGGAGTCAAGTTTATTAACTTGCTCTGAACATTTTAAGACTTCAATCAAGTGTTCTCAGCTGCTCCCCAGAGAGAGAGGGAGAGAGAGGGAGAGAGAGAGAGAGAGAGAGAGAGAGAGAGAGAGAGAGAGAGAAGAGAGAGGAGAGAGAGAGAGAGAGGGAAGAGAAGAGAGAGAGAGAGAAAGAGAGTAGAGAGAGAGAGATGAGAGAAGGGAGAGAGAGAAGAGTGAGAGAGAGAGAGAGAGACGAGAGAGATGATGAGAGGGAGAGAGAGAAGGTGAGAGAGACAGAGAAGAGAGAGAGAGAGAGAGAGAGAGAGAGAGAGAGAGGAGAGAGAGGAAGAGAGAGAGAGAGAGAGAAGAGAGAGAGAGAGAGAGAGAGAAGAGAGAGAGAGAGAGAGAGAGAGAGAGGAGAGAGAAGAGGAGAGAGAGAGAGAGAGAAAAGAGAGAGAGAGATGAGATGATGAGAGGCGAGAGAGAGAAGAGTGAGAGAGAGAGAGAGATGATATGAGAGAGGGAGAGAGAGACAGAGAGAGAGACACACACAGATAAGGAGAAGGAGAGAAGAATTTAGTCCTCTCAGTGTGGTCTTCATAAATCATCGTTCTGACGGCCACATAACAGCTCTGCTTGCCCTTCTTGAATACCACAGACACTCTCACCCTGCTGTCGCATATATACCACTACGTCATTAACAACAAACGTTTCTGAAGGAGGAAGATAATGACTGAGTCCAAAAGGCACCCTATTCCCCTATATATTGCATGTCTCTACTTTTTACGCAGAGCCCTACTTTGCTGCCACATTGGCACGATGATGAATGTCATACAGTCAAGAATGATGCAACAGAGGTGTGTTTTGGTTATAACGTATTTGTGGTTCCCAGTGCCACTAAAGGCAAGATTGTATACAGATCTGTACGCTGGGTTGGTTTAATATTTGACAGAGTAAACTGAGTAATAAAGAAATGTTTTCCTAGGGATTTGCATTCTGAGTCTTATAATGTGTGTCTTTTGCCTTGCCATCCTCCACACTAAAAGTGTCAGCATGCCCAGTTCGGTTGGCGCCTAGCCAAAACACGAACGAGTGTCCTGCATGCTCCCGTTAAAGACTCCCTTCGCTTGAAAAACAAGAAAAATACGGCAAGATACTTGGTCATTTTGAGACTTGGTGCGTGAAAACAGTTGCATGAAAACGGAATCGTTCTCTTGTTGAATGATATAAAACATTCTATGTAAACTTATAATAAACCAAGAAATCCATCATGTTGACCGATATCGACGAAGGGGCGTAAACTTCGGCTACCGCTTCACGGCTTTCTGTCCCAAACACCAAAAACAAAAAAATTGGTTTCATAATATATGCCCAAACTTTTAGAACTGTTTTTCGGCTGGGAAGCATGCCGGACGCTTACAGTAAAACTACTGCAAGTTCCAAGTTCAGTCAGAATTCCCGTACTTTCTACACAATAGCTGACAAAACAGAGCAAATTAAGACATCCAGCAAACACAAAGTCAAGTTGACAGGACCAAGAACTATTCCAAGAGGAGGAATCTTTCGTGCCTAAAATCCTTTGGTGAAGAGGAAGCGATTACACAGTGTGCTGCCTGTAACGTAATTCAAGTATTATACGTGTTGACTAGTGCTATTACAACTTCTGCTCGTTTCCCAGTAGCTTTTGGATAGATCTGAATTTGAAGTTGAGGTTAGCTCGCCTGTAACGTCTATTTGATATGAACATGGTTATGTACTGTTTTGCCGAGCTTCATATTAACATTTTATATGATACTAATACTGTAGCATCAAATATTGATGACCCTATGCACTTTAAAGCATACTTTTCTTTTCTCTCGATTTTTGCCCGCAACTGCTGTCTATTTAAACTCAGCCAGATACAGAAAAACATAAGACTTTTCTGTGCTCTCCTAAACACATATTGACAGTTTCACTTCATCTCATGTCGGCAGACTGTGGGTACCGTAAAACACTTGTCCTTATCAGCTGATGCATGCAGGTATTAGTTATCCTTTTCTACAATGAGGTATTACGATTTCCCTTTCCTACCATGATGGTTTAATTACCTTGTTCACAAAAGGTATTTCAGAGTGAGCTTTTCTGCATGAAGGTGAATTAGATTACCTGTTTCTACATGAAGTTATTAGATTCCTGTTCTACATGAAGGATTAGATTCCCTTTTCTACATGAAGGTATTAGATTCACTGTCTACATGAAGTATTAGATTAACCTGTTGCTCACATGAAGGTATTAGATTACCTGTTCCTACATGAAGGTATTAGATTACCTGTTCTGACT
>NC_036854.1:40371439-40374693 GCF_002910315.2 Salvelinus sp. IW2-2015
ACACACACACACACACACACACACACACACACACACACACACACGGTTTATACCATTTAATGCTGTAATCCAACAACTTTCCCCAAACGTTCCCCTATAAGCTGTGTAAACCTGACAAAGTGAGAGACTTTTACTGTCCACAGACCTTAAAAGCTTAACTTCAAAGTAGCTTGAGAGTATGCATCCACAGCCAGATTATGTGTGTAACAGCATAACTTTAGGAAGTGATTTGTACAGTATGATTTCTATATTTATTTAGTTTCAATCTTGAGGATATGTATTACTTCTTGGCAATAATTGTGCTTTGATTCACACTTTTTCATGATGAAGTCACTGTATTACCACCCTGCCAACAAGATTTATAAAGCCCTCAGAAAAAATGACTTGACAAACTTCAACATCCGTCTTCCTTGAAAGCTAAAGTTACCTTCAGAGATGCTATATTTTATTAGGAGGACATTTTGCCATTGGATTAATCACCGGGTCCCTTAATATATTCAAGCCTTATCAAATCTGGAAGAACTGTCCTTAGTTCAATGTAATTCAAAAAATATTGCCAAGAAAAATGGCCGCATATGACATCACATATCTTGTAAGGCCTACTCTCCCTCAGGTATTTATAACCATTGGGTCAAAGACATATAGGTCACACTTAAACAGGATATTAAAGACCTGCTGAAGTAAAAAACATTCTAAGTATTACTATCATGTTTCTCCAATTGCAGAATTAATCAAATAAATACAATTTGAATGAATGGCATCTATTGTTTGTGTCAGTGCTTCTCTCAATGACTTGTTAAGCAACAAGATGCAGCGCCATGGGATTCAGCTTGACCACTAACATGACAGCACCACATTTACGTTCGTTCATTCACGTGGTTAAAACTGCAAGGAAATAGTTAATTATCTTGTTTGTTAGTGCAGCAAATTTTATTAATCACGCCTGTCTCAGTGTTCGTCGGTTAAATTGTCGGAGTTTAGAAAAATGTCAGGAGTCAAGTTTATTTATTGCTCTGAACATTTTAAGACTTCAATCAAGTGTCTCTCAGCTGCTCCCCACAGAGAGAGAGGGAGAGAGAGGGAGAGAGAGAGAGAGAGAGAGAGAGAGAGAGAGAGAGAGAGGAGAGAGAGAGAGAGAGAGAGAGAGAGAGGAGAGAGAGAGAGAGAGAAGAGAAAGAGAGAGAGAGAGAGAGAGAGAGAAGGAGAGAGAGAAGATGAGAGAGAGAGGAGAGAGAGAGAGATGATGAGAGGAGATGAGAGAAGAGAGAGAGACAGAGAGAGAGAGAGAGAGAGAGAGAGAGAGAGAGAGAGAGGAGAGAGAGGAAGAGAGAGAGAGAGAGAGAAGAGAGAGAGAGAGAGAGAGAGAGAGAGAGAGAGAGAGAGAGAGGGAAGAGAGAGCAGAGAGAAGAAGAAGGAGAGACGAGAGATGAGAGTAGCGAAGAGAGAAGAGGAGAGAGAGAGGATGAGATGATGAGAGGGAGAGAGAGAAGAGTGAGAGAGAGAGAGAGATGATGAGAGGGAGAGAGAGACAGAGAGAGAGACACACACAGAGAGAGGGAGAGGAGAGAAGATTTAGTCCTCTCAGTGTGTCTTCATAAATCACGTTCTGACGCCAACTAACAGCTCTGCTTGCCCTTCTCTGAACCACAGACACTCTCACCCTGCCTGTCGCAATATTACCACACAGTCATTAACAAACAAAACGTTTCTGAGGAGGAAGATAATGACTGAGTCCCAAAAGGCACCCTATTCCCTATATATTGCACTACTTTTTACCAGAGCCCTACTTTGCTGCCACATTGGCACGATGATGATGTCATGACAGTCAGAGAATGATGCAACAGAGGTTGTGTTTTGTTATAAAACGTTGTGGTTCCCCAGTGCACTAAGGCAAATGTGTATACAGATCTGTACGCATGGTTGGTTTAATTTGACAGGTAAACTGAAGTAAAAAGAAATGTTTTCCTAGGGATTTGCATTCTGAGTCTATTAATGTGTGTTTTTGCCCTTGCCATCCTCCACACTAAAGGTGTCAGCATGCCTCAGTTCGGTTGGCGCCTAGCCAAACACGAACGAGTGTCCTCGCATGCTCCCTTAAAAGTACTCCCTTCGCTTGAAAAACAAGAAAAAACGGCAATAGTACTGTTGGTCCATTTTGAGACTTGGTGCTGTGAAACAGTTTGCATGAAAACGGATCGTCTCTTGTTGAATGATATAAAACATTCTTGTAAAATTATAAAACCAAGAATCCATCATGTTGACCGATCACCGACGAAGGGGCGTAAACTTCGGCTACCGACTTCGGCTTTCTGTCCAAAACAAACAAAAACAAACAAAATGTTGTCATAATATATGCCCAAACTTTTCAGAACTGTTTCGGCTGGGAAGCATGCGGACGCTTTAAGTCCAAACTACTGCCAAGTTCCAGTTTCAGTCAGAATTCCCTACTTTCTACACAATAGCTGACAAAAACAGAGCAAATTAAGACATCCCAGCAAACACAAAGTCAGTTGACAGGACAAGAACTCATTCCAGAGGGAGGAGATCTTTCGTGCCTAAATCCTTTGGTGAAGAGGAAGGATTACACAGTGTGCTGCCTGTAACGTTAATTCAAGTATTATAGTGTTGACTAGTGCTATTACAACTCTCTGCTCGTTCTCCAGTAGCTTTGGAAGATCTGAATTTGAAGTTGAGGTTAGCTCGCCTGTAAGCGTCTTATTTGATATGAACATGGTTTATGTACTGTTTGCAGAGCTTTATTAACCATTTTTATATGATACTAATACTGTACCATCATATTGATGACTCCTATGCACTTTGAAGCATACTTCTTCTTTTTCTCTCGATTTTGCCCGCACTGTTGACAATTAAACCAGCCAATAACAGAAAACATAAGACTTTTCTGTGCTCTCCTAAACAAATGACAGTTCACTTCATCTCATGTCGCAGATAGTGGTACCGTAAAAACACTTGTCTTATCAGCTGCCATGCATGACGGTATTAGATTACCTTTTCTACATGAAGGTATTAGATTCCCTTTTCTACATGAAGGTATTAGATTACCTGTTCTACATAAAGGTATTAGATTACCTTTTCTGCATGAAGGTATTAGATTACCTGTTCTACATGAAGTTATTAGATTCCCTGTTCTACATGAAGGTATTAGATTCCCTTTTCTACATGAAGGTATTAGATTACCTGTTCTACATGAAGGTATTAGATTACCTGTTCTACATGAAGGTATTAGATTACCT
>NC_036854.1:40374718-40399690 GCF_002910315.2 Salvelinus sp. IW2-2015
AAGGTAACCTAATACCTATCATTGTAGAAAATGTAATCTAATACCTTCATGTAGAAAAAGGTAATCTAATACCTTCATGTAGAACAGGAAATCTAATACATTCATGTAGAAAAAGGTAATCTAATACCTTCATGTAGAACAGGGAATTCTAATATTCATGCTAGAAAGGTAATCTAATACCTTCATGTAGAACAGGAATCTAATACCTTCAAATGAAAACAGGTAATCTAAACCTTCATGCAACGAAAGGTAATCTAATACCTTCATGTAGAACAGGTAATCTAATACCTTCATTGTAGAACAAAGGTAATCTAAATACTTCATGTAAGAAAACAAGGTAATCTAATACCTTCATGCGAAAAGGTGATCTAATACCTTCATGTAGAAAAAGGTAATCTTAAATAACCCTTAGAAATACCAATACGTAGAAAAGGTAATTAATCTTCAACGAACTAATACCTTTCATGTAAGAAAAGGTATTCTAATTACCCTTTCTACAGATACGAACACACAGTACAATACTAATTATACCATTTCTATACGTAGGAAACAAGGTATCACATCTGTAATAACCATCACACATAAACAGGAGGAATATAATAATACCTGTCTTACCAATCGTAAACACGGGAATTTAGATACCTCTCATTAGCAGGAAGAAGAGTATTTCTGATCACTACCGGATATTCAGATGTGACAGAGGAATATTCTGAATCACATCATTGCAGAGTGAAATTGGTAATGCTAACTATCTCTCTTATATTGAATTAGAGCCTTACTCAAGGTAGATGCACTAATAACACTTCACGTAGATTATAATTAAGGAATCGTTAGATACCTTTCGATTTGTCATCTCTACTGTCCTTGTACTCACTATCTCTCACTCTCTCTTTCCCATTAACTTCCCTGCCTCACACTCCCGACTACAGCAAGACGCACTCATGTTCTTCAGCCTATCGCCCTCATCCCTGACTCTATCCACAGGACAATTCACCCAGACACCCCCCATCTAATTTCTCAACGATACAATTCCCGCTAGCGAAAGCATGGGGTAATCCTTCATCAACTGAGGATTACTCTTTCCCTTCCCTCCTCACCTCCCCATTCTCCTATTTGAAATTCCATCGTCACGCCAACATCAAAGCCACCCACATGCACTTACACCCACCAGGGCATTAAGAAAATTGACACCGAAAGGATCCTCGAAGGATTCGTCACCACTCGACTGCGACTCAACCTCCTGACTCTTGCCTTTTCATTCATTCCACTTCCTCCTTCCCCCTCCCAGACATTGACCTTCACCCCTTTCCAGCCCTGCCAGTCACAAGCTACATACGCGACCTTCATCTTTAACAAGCTGACACCTACTAATCTTCACTCAGACCCCATTCCAGGTTCTATTACTCATTTCTTCCCCCCTCAACCCTAGCACTACCTTGACCAAGATGTAATCCCTTCAATCTACTCTCCGGCCCATTACTGTCTTCCTCTTCATTCATTTCTCTCGCTAAACTAAACTCCAGAGACCTATTATCCTCAAGCTTCCTCTCTTCTTACCTCCAATCTGGTAACCAATTCTTTTCAGCTTCTTAAATTTTCAAGCTCTTGCCTTCTTAACCACGAGAAACTCTTTTCCACCTTGTTGAGGCTTGCTCGCCCCCATAATCCTTCCACTTTCCCCTCCCTGGACACTTATTTACAATCCCTTAAAAGAAAGCAATCGGACCCCCATCCCCCCTCCCTCCCCAATCCATTCTTCTAGACTCTTCCCATTTTCCTACTTCCCCATCAAACTCAATCCCTTGACACCCCCAGCCTCCTCCTTGCAGATATCTCAGCTGATTCCCCACCATCCTTCAAGCTTCAACCTTCTACAAGGACAACGCTTTTCCTTCTTCCAATCCCACTAAAGACCTTCTTCCATTCACGTACAACTTTTCCAACTGCCCCTCCCAGAGAAAGGAAACCTTTAGCGTACCACAGACAAACACCCTTTCGTCCATACAAACATCAAAGCAATGGACTCCCTCCTTCAGTTTCACGGCTTTTGCAACACCGTTAGAGGTCACACATTTCACACAGAAGTCGGGACTTCAGTTGTGTTCTATCCATACGATCTCCGTCTGACTACTTCAACTCTCTGTTGGTCTGTCCTCCCCGTGCTTTCCCATCAAACCCCTGGCAACTCATACCATAGGGAACGCTTGTGTCCGGCCCGCCTTCGTGTTCAAGCCTCACAAGGTTCTCCCATTCACCAGCCTCCTCGGTACACCCACTTGTGCTTCCAGGTTTAAGCTATCATTCCACTCAACCAAGACCATGTACTTGGCACCTATGTAGCAGCAATATTGAATGCCCCCCCCCTACCTTCTTCTATGGCCCTGTTCTACATGAAGGTATTAGATTACCTTTTCTACATGAAGGTATTAGATGTGGAGTGCTGTGTTTTTCATGTTCCCGATGCGGCCTTGTTTACCCCTGAGCGGTGTGTGTTCTCCATGCTCCGTGCCGCCTTCTCCACGACAGCCTATTAAAAGACATGCTCTCTGCCTCAGATCTCAGATCATTAGACAAGTCTTAATCCTTCCACTCCTGTGATGTTCTATAGAGTTTACACGGGGGACATAGCCGGTGAAACTCCTCTCTGTACACAAGGTAAAAGGTAACACAGGGAAAGGAAACATGTTCTTTTATCGTATTCCTCTGTTCAGGTAGAGGAGGAACACTCATAGAAAAGGATCTGCTGAGGGATGGGTGTCTATCAGGGTAAATTAATATGGATTATTTTATTACGTTATTTTGTTTCCATACCAAAGTAAACAAGTGTACACTCTTACACATAGCCTAGCGTAGACATACCGCTCAACTCTTTGAGTGAAGTTGCTCTAACGCAGTGGGTAGTGCTGGACCTCCTCCCAGACCGGACTAGACAGTAGCACCTCATTAGGAGTGTAAACCAGGGAAGAGGTGTCAGTGTTGTAGCTAGGAGATTAGACCTTCCTCTTCAAAGGGCCTCCTGGGTATTACAGGGCCGGTGTTGATCAGGTCCCATTGACCAAACAGGAAACAAAGGATTTGGAATCACTGATAATGAGTCTTACCTCCGTGTTCCTTCCTCTAACCAGCCTAGCAGGTGAGATTTGAGTGACCTGTCCACCTAGGGAGGATGTTTCTACACCCTCAACATGGTGAGAGGAAAGGAACAGCTGAAGTGAAATAGGACAACCGGTTAGTTCACTTGCTGGTTGAGAACAATGTCATCCTACATTTCTCCACTGACTGATTTATCTGTTTCTCTAACTGTTATTCACTGAATTCTTTGGCCTCTGTTAGTTGAAAAAGTGTTTATTTATGTCAGTATACAGGCACGAATCATCATAAATGTGCATACGTTTTCCATTTGTCATTGAAAGCCCTTCTCTTCTAAGCAGTGACAGACTCCCCCGACGACTGTAACGCCTTGGTCAACCACATCTCTCCTCTTCAATACTACAGTAAGAATCTTAAGGGCAGAATGTATAGTGTCAGCATGCTCCAAATCTCTCAGCCTCTTAGCTTCTCCTTTCGTCCTTAGTGCTTACACAGGAAAATCGCCTGCCTGACTGGCCTCCGTGCCACCTTGAAAAGATATTTCACGTTGAAGAAAGAAATTTCATTTTTTAAGAGTTAAACGTCAGTGACCCTTCAATGCAATGCTTTTTCATCTTTCCCTCATAGATGTTAGGGAGTATGGGATTTTTCGTATAGATTTATTTTTTGTCAGCGACATCAATCCTTTACTGTGTCTACCAGGCAGAGGTAATGGAAAATGTTACTGAGTGTTATCTACTATCCTCAGTTTAAACAAAGGCTGACATGCCAGGCTGGACTCCAAGGCTACTGAGCATCCATCTTGTGTCCTCCTCCTCCTTCAGCTGGAAGTATTTCTGTTGACCCATGCTCCTTCTATTTTCTGCTGTAAATGGGATAGAAGGGTTGTTGTGTGGCTATAGGAAACTATAGAAAGAGAGAGAGAGAGAGAGAGAGAGAGAGAGGAGAGAGAGAGAGAGAGGAGAGAGAGAGAGAGAGAGAGAGCAGAGAGAGAGAAAGAGAAAGAGAGAGAGAGAGAAACCTTTTCAACTTTGTCAGTGTATTGTTACTGTTGATTTCTGATAGTTTTTGCATTTGCATTGGCAATGTACATACACTAAAAGTATGTGGACACCCCTTCAAATGAGTGGATTTTGGCAGTAGAATGACTGACACGACATTGGCATAGAATGACCTGGACTGAAGAGCTCAGTGACTTTCAACGTGGCACCGTCAGAGGATGCTACCTTCCACAACATCAGTTTGTCAAATTTCTGCCTCTGTTAGAGCTGCCCTGGTCAACTGTAAGTTCTGTTATTGTGAAGTGGAAAGTCTAGGAGCAACAACGACTAAACGCGAAGTGGTAGCCACACAAGCTCATGGAACGGGACCGCTGGTGCTCTAAGTGTAGCACGTAAAACCGTCTGTCCTCGGTTGCAACGCCAGCACAAGAACTGTTCGTCGGGAGCTTCATGAAATGGGTTTCATGCGCCGAACAGTCGACAACACCTAAAATCACCACGCACAAGGCCAAGCGTCGGCTGGAGTGGTGTAAAGCTTGCCGCAATTGGACTACGCAGTGGAAACACGTTCTCTGGAGTGATGAATCACGCTTTACATCTGCAGTCCGATGGATTAATCTGGGTTTGGTGGCACGAGAACGCTACCTGCCTGAATGCATAGTGCCAACTGTAAAGTTTGGTGGAGTAGAAAATGGATAGGCCCTTAGTTCCAGTGAAGGGAATCTTAACATACGGCATACAATGACATTCTAGACGATTCTGTGCTTCCAACTTTGTGCAACAGTTTGGGGAAGGACCTTTCCTGTTTCAGTATTGACTAAGTGAGGTCCATACAGAAAATGTTTGTCGAGACTGGTGTGGAAAGAACTTGACTGGCCTGCATAAGAGCCCTGACCTCAACCAACTTGGGGGGGGGGGGTTCCCAAGTGGTGCAGCGGTCTAAGGCACTGCTCTAGTGCTAAAGGTATCTCTACAGGCCCTGGAACGATTTTCAAGCTGTCATCACAACCGGCTGTGATTGGGAGTCCCATAGGGTTGGCTGGGGTAGGCCATCATTGTAGTAAGAATTTGTTCTTAACTGACTTGCCTAGTAAAATAAAGGTACATTTTTTTAACAAATAACCATCAAACACCTTTGGGATCAATTGGAATGCCGACTGCAGGCCTAATTGCCCAACATCAGTGCCCAACCTCACTAAAGCTCTTGTGGCAAGTCCACGCAGCAATGTTCCAACATCTAGTGGAAAGCCTTCCTAGAAGAGTGGAGGCTGTTATAGCAGCAAAGAGGGGACCAACTCCATATTACTGCTCATGCTTTTGGAATGAGATGTTTTATGAGCAGGTGTCCACATACTTTTGGTCATGTGGTGTATGTTTCCTATGCCAATAAAGCCCCTTTGAATTGTATTGAATTGAGAGAGACCGACAAACAGAGAGCAAGAGAGAGCGATGGAATATCCACTTAAAAAACTAACATCACATCTCATGAATGAGTGTGTTTTGTGGATTAACTCAAAATGTAAATTTTGAGTAAGATCTGCAATGATGAATAGCTACACCCAACCAGACACAGTGAATGGCAAAGGAAGGATGAGTGTGTGGGATGAGAACAAATGGCTGTGAACCACTGAGACATGCCGAAGAGATATCACATCAAAGTTTTTGAAGACGGTTATCCAAGGGTATGTTTTAAGTTTGGTATGACTTTCTAACAAGCTGTGAGGGACTACAAAAACAGAGTTTTATGATCCACATAATATCGTCATTACCCAGTTTACGGCCGCCAGGCCTCTTGGGCTGGAGATCACAGAGCCGGATCTGACCCTTGTTTCATGTCGGCTGATAGCGAATAATTTGCCACCTCTCTCACTCTCCTTTCTCTTCTTCTCTCTCACACACATATATATGTCTCTCTCTCTCTCTCCTTCTCTATAAGCAGTCTTTGATGCAGTGTCAAATGTCTTTCTCTTCAAAGATGCTGGGAAAATGGATTGGGAGAGCTAAATTGGTTTGTCCATATACTGTGTCTGTTGTTACTCCACTAGAGGATCTAGGAGATGAGAGGGAAGAGTATATCAGTGTGTTGCAGAGAAAGAGAATCTCAAAATCAATGTTTCAGTGGCAGAATTCTATCTCACTGACTCCCTGGCATAGAGACGGAAAATATAATTTTGATGTCTACTTTATAGAACTAACTTTTATAAATCAATACAACAAATAGGCTACTAATGCTAACTACATTATGAAAGAAAAACAATCGACATTTTGTTCCTTAGCTACAACTATTGCCTCCACACCACACTGAGCCTGTCAGTCATTAGCTATAGATAGTGATCTGAGTTCGTGTAATCAGCAGCATCAGTATGCCTTTCATTATTAGCTCTCTAATCATCATTGCACTGCTGTGCTAGCACCAGGATTTATGGTCCCTTCATCTGCCACTCAGAGAACAGACAACTTGTTTGTTGCTGTCAAGAAAAAACAAAGAAGGTTAAAGCCTTCAGACAGACAGACAGACAGCTCTAATTCAATGTGCTGTTTGTGATGAGTTAGAGAGGACGGTGTAATGCTTTGTTTGGTTTATTTCAAAGTATGGTCGCAAAATTCAGGTATCTCCAACTGGGATTTCTGGAAAATCGGGGCATTTTGGGACTTGCAATCCCATTTGAAAGTGTGGCTCTCAACTGTTTAGAGCACAGTAATGCCAAGAGATCTGATTAGAAGGGAGCACGCAGGGGTTTCATGGAACTGAGTGGGTGGGAAGCTACTGATAGTAATGAAAGCTCTGGGAATAAATACAGTGATTGATAGGTATTATTTATGTTTTTTATGTATGTGTTTTTTGTGTATGTGTTTTTTATGTATGTGTTTTTTGTGTATATGTTTTTTAGATAGGAAATACAGTGCCACCATGTAGTAACTACAAGTATCACTGAAATGACAATGTGTGCCAGAAACACTTTTGGTGGGCAAGTGAAAAATGTTCTCCCCCAGAAAGTAGAAACCCAAACTCATGCCTTCGCCTATCAGTAATAACTATTTCATCCACGTCGCCCTTTGGTATGCATTATTTCTGTGGCTATTACTAAGAATTCATTATTTATGTGTGAAGCTATGAGCAAAAAGGCAAGCAATTTACTTGTCAAAATACATTAATGTGTGTCTTGAAATTTGACTGGGGAGCTGTAGGCTAGCTAATAAGTAGCGGTAGCCAGTCAGCTACAGTGTGAATGGGGAGACATATACTTTTAAATAGGGGGACTTTAGTAGTGAAACATTGTATCTCTACCTTTTCCTTTTAAGGTTAATATTAACCTTTTCAACTAGGTCTCTCCCTTACCCACTACCTTTTTCATTTTAACTGAAATGATACTTCTACCACTTTGATGCAAACTAATGCTAGGTAGGCTGTCATTAACCGCTAACCCTGAAAGAAGTGTGATGATGATTCACTGAAGATGAAGATTAACGAACTCAAGACAACTTTTTAGCATCTGTCAAGTCTAATACTAATCTCTCCCTTCTTGTTACATCAGCTTTTCCCTCCAAAGACTTTCTTATTTTTGTCTGGAAACGCTTTGATCCCCAACAGACCCAGGTGATCTCCACCACACCTCCTCGGATAAGTGCTTAGGCTGGATTAGTGTGGATGGATGAGCAGGAGGAAGGAGAGGGCCTATCCTATCTGTAGCTTCCCCTCCGTAACCCCCCTGGGATTGACAACCAGAGAACTGTCTCCACCTAAACCAAGAACATTTCCCAGCACTTAATACTTAATGTGTCTACCTGGTTCACTCTGTTCCTCCCTCTGTTCTGTCTCTGTTCCCCTTTCATCTCCTCTTCATTCTCGCTCTGTCGCCTTCTCTTCTCCTTCTCCTTTTTCCCCTTCTTCCCTCCCTCGCGACTCGAGAGACACTCACTTTCAGTGAATTAAACATGATGTAATATGATTCATGTGATTCACTCAGTTCATACTGAGCTGGTTAAAACAAAACAAAACAAAATGGTTCCTCAGAGAGTAGGCTAGGGAGAGTCGAGAGATATGAAATTATATAATGTGGTGGTGTTTGTTCCATTTGTTTTGGAAGCGTCATGTGTCCAATGAAATGAGTGCTGTTGTCTGCTCCCTGGTGGCGGTATCACTTCCTATACCCACGCGTATTGCCTAGCCTACCGTAGCTTAGGCAGTGCTGGCTGCTGGTATCACTTGGGAAACAGCTATATGATCTGATACTGTGTATATACATAGCTCCCAGCGAATCTAGCACAAACCAAAGAACCTTTCAAAGTTAAACAAATCAGCCTTGGGCAGCATGTCTCCCCTCATACAACTCCTGTACTCACTACACAGTAACATTTAGTGACTGCCTAACCAGGGAAAGAGTGAGAGAGAATCTCTTTGGTTATAACTACGCATGATATATTCATATATCAATCTACACAACTAAGAAACAGTGAGCAAGAAAGTGAGAGAGAATCAGAGAGAAACAGAGACAGTGAGAGAGAGATGTATAAACAGAGTGAGAGAACTGCATTTGTAAATCACATGCAGTGCCAAAGTCAATTGAAATGCATAGTTTCATATCCATTGACAATCACATCAAATTGACATTAACACATCAAAGCATCAAATTATAAAAATGTGACATGAAAACAAGACTAAAATGTCACCATGCATGTTTTCTGGTGATACCTGCCAAGAAAATTCTTGTTGACAGCTAGGCTAATAATCCTGGAAGGTCTTCCTCGCATTAATATAATTAGTCTGTGAGAAGGACAGCAGATGAGACATCATTCAAAGATGATGCTCAGCCACAGAACCCATCTGTTTCATCATTATCTCCTGTCAACAAGACACCGGAGAGGTTTCCAACACGGTTAGCTAGCCTTCCAAGGTAGCACTGGTTTAAAAACGTCAGCCAATAAATGTTTGATTTTATTTTTACCAGGAAGTCTGAAAAGACATAATGAGTGGGCGGGTAGCTAGTAGGCTGAGTGTGCAGGGAGCTCACCTTGACTGACGGTTCATTGAAAACGCCTATGCCAAGCAGCATGGACCCAGTAAACTGTGTTGCAGTGAGATTATATCAGCAAATTTGTTGATACACAAAGCAAGTCAAACAACATTGAAGTTGCATGCAACAACCAATCCTGTCATGCATTGCATCATGGTTTCACAAATGATGACTTTATCCAACTGCTTGGTTATTGTAACAGCATCAAAATAGACAAAATGTTGGCCGGATAATTCAGCTAGCAAGTCCAAATGAAATGATCAATACTGTTTATCAAGCTAGTAAGCTAGTTAATGTTGGAGAATTTTCAGTCGAAACTTTACAAGGTGAGATCTGGGTACTAGTCATTAAATAAATAAAAATAAACGATATACATATAGACAGTATTCATCAAATCAAATCAAATTTTAAATCAAACGTTATTTGTCACATGTGCCGAATACACCTTACAGTGAAATGCTTACTTACAAGCCCTTAACCAGCAATGCAGTTTCCCAAAAAATACTGATAAGAATAAGAGATAAAAGTAACAAGTAGGGGGCACTGGGGGTACTGCAAATAATCTGGGTAGCCATATGACTAGATGTTCAGGAGTCTTATGGCTTGGGGGTATAAGCTGTTTAGAAGCCTCTTGGACCTAGACTTGGCGCTCTGGTACCACTTGCCGTGCGGTAGCAGAGGGAACAGTCTATGACTAGGGTGGCTGGAGTCTTTGACAATTTTTAGGGCCTTCCTCTGACACAACCTGGTACAGAGGTCCTGGATGGCAGGAAGCTTGGCCCCAGTAATGTACTGGGCTGTTATTGTGAAGTGGAATCGTCTAGGAGCAACAACGGCTCAGCCACGAATTGGTAGGCCACACAAGCTCATAGAACGGGACTGCCGAGTGCTGAAGCACAAAAATTGTCTGTCCTCAGTTGCACCACTCACTACCGAGTTCCAAACTGCCTCTGGAAGCAACGTCAGCACAAGAACTGTTCGTCGGGAGCTTCATGAAATGGGGTTCAATGGCCAAGCAGCCGCACACAAGCCTAAGATCACCATGCGTAATGGCAAGCGTTGACTTGCGTGAGGTAAAGCTCGCCGCCATTGGACTCCGGAGCAGTGGAAACGCGTTCTCTGGAGTGATGAATCACGCTTCAGAATCTGGCAATCTGACGGACGAATCTGGGTTTGGTGGATGCCAGGAGAATGCTGCCTGCCTGAATGCATAGTGCCAACTGTAACGTTTTTTGGAGGAGAAATAATAGTCTGGGGCTGTTTTTCATGATTCGGGCCCCTTAGTTCCAGTGAAGGGAAATCTTAACTCTACAGCATACAATGACATTCTAGACAATTTTGTGCTTCCAAATTTGTGGCAACAGTTTGGGGAAGGCCCTTTCCTGTTCCAGCATGACAATGTCACTGTGCACAAAGCAAGGTCCATACATAAATGATTTGTCGAGATCGCTGTGGAATAAAGCCCTTTTGTGAGGAAAAACTCATTCTGATTGGCTGGGCCTGGCTCCCAGTGGGTGACCCTGGCTCCCAAGTGGGTTGGCCTATGCCCTCCCAGGCCCACCCATGGCTGCGCCCCTGACCAGTCATGTGAAATCCATAGATTGGGGCCTAATTTATATATTTCAATTGACTGATTTCCTTATATGAACTGTACATCTTTGAAATTCTTGCATGTTGCATTTATATTTGTGTTCAGTATATGTCTGATGAAACGCTGCAGTCAAATTGATAATACAAATACAAGTTCCAAAGTTCCCTCGGCATCGCTTAAATCTGAATGATACTGTAGGCTACAATAAAAGCTTGCAAAAAAAAACGTATAGTAAAATCAGAACACTTAACGTCAAACCTTAGTAACGCGAAACAAAATATGATGCTAAGCTTACCTAATGTTATCCTCAATCTATAAGAAAACATCAAGAAAAATACAATAAGAAAGGAGAGGAGGAAAAAAATCATTATTATGCCCAAGAAAATGACTAAAATATGTAATTTCACCTCATTACCAAATCAATAACACTTACACTGGAGTTATTTAGATAATTACAATAATACTTATAGATGTCTGCCTTCTACATTTATCTGACATGGCTTGTATTGTATTCTGTGTGACATCAGTGCAGATAATGTGATCCCTTGCTCTATTACAGTGAAACGACCATAATGGCCGAATGAGGATACCAGGACAGCACACACAGCAAAATCAATGGTGTACATTTAACTCTGAAAGTGTTAAATTTACACTATTTTCAGTGAACATAAAAGACCCACAGTACTGGTGTCAAATATATATTTTTTAAAGTGCTAAAGATTTAACTCTGTTGCAGTTCTTCCCAATTTAATTGGAAAGTGTGAAATGTAAGCTATTTTCAGTCAACATACTGAGTCCCACTGTACTGGTGTTAAAATAACACTTTTCAATTTTTATTTAAACAATTATTAAAAGCTTCTTATAAGTAATTAGGTCATTTTAAAATCATCTGAAAACTAAGCATCTCACTAAATAACACAGAAATGTCAAATCAGGTAATGCCAAATTCCAGTCTGAAGGAAG
The DNA here is from genome assembly GCF_002910315.2 of Salvelinus sp. IW2-2015. Lineage (NCBI taxonomy): Eukaryota > Metazoa > Chordata > Actinopteri > Salmoniformes > Salmonidae > Salvelinus > Salvelinus sp. IW2-2015. Next base: position 40,386,379 of record NC_036854.1, read on the forward strand.
TATGCTTTGAATTAATTTCCCACTGTGATCAGGTGCGTTTTTTGTCACACTCTCTTCTAACGAGTCCTTGTGAGCATCAGGTAGGAAAACAGAAGGCACATGTGTGTTCCTTAGATCCGTAGCTTTCAGGAATGGGGTCATAATATTGTGTAACTTAAACCATTCAGACGCTAATGCCCAATTCATATGAAGATAAAATAATCAAAATGCCACATAGGTGCTAGAAACTGCTTACAACTGCTAGAAACGCACTTTCAAATCAAATCAAATTGCATTTGCCAGAAGGGAAAGATTTGGAAACAAAAGTAAAATACACGTACACCTCAAATATACTGTACTCTAACATGCTGACCAGACCGGAGACGTCGCATGCGCGAGCGTGGCAAATAAATGTAGAAATCCATGTTATTCAATTATTGCACCCATACTGCTCGCGCGCCAACGAGCATCTGCGTTGCCAGGGGCTAAAATATAAGTCATTCCTATTTCTGATGCAGATCGCGCTGCAATTCCTGCCTCTCCCATCTTCTCATTGGTTTATAGAAGCAGGTACCCACGTGCCATCTCCTCATTGGTTATACCCACGTGGGTGATTGAAAGACGAACTGTTTTGCCGGTCATCGTGGTAATACTATGAAATTTTAGATGCCAATCACCATATAAGTTCAAAGATGAAAAAGCCTGGAAGGAGGAGAGATGACTAGAAACGATTCGGTTGCCTGTTTTATGTGTGGATTTCAGGTAAAATAACAACTCAATGTTCAAATCCCAGGACAAATTAGCTAGCAACAGCAAGCTAGCTAAATAGGACAAATTAGTTTTATATTGCCATACATGTTTAATGCTTTTCGACCTGTCCCAAAATGAATGTAATTGGTTCAGAGTTTGTTTTAATATTTTAACCTGCGTGTCGTGTTCGAGTTAGGTGTGGGGGGACAAAATTAATTTATGCACGATGGCGCACGATGGCGCACGATGGTGCACGATGGCGCACGATGACGCAGCCGGTTTGGGTTCCGTGTAACACACAGAAACAACAAATCCTCCATATAATTCATATCATAGGCCTAATAGCACCGTAGAGACTAGATGGTGCCGACGGAGTTGGCAGCATCGCGACTAGCTCTAAGGAAACTCTGCAGTATTTTGCTTCTTTATGTACTATTTTTTACGTTATTAGCTCAAGAATTGTTTTGTGTCAATACATACAGCCGGGAAGAACTAATGGATATTAGAGCAGCGGTAACTCACCAGAACTTCCAGAATTACGACCAGGATTCCGACTTCCCAGGAGCGGAACCTTTATTTGCTCTCCCCAGAGCAATTGAACTTATTCCAGAGGCTGACCCAAAACAATGCCGGCGGGGGGGAGAAATACTCGAGGTAGTCTTCTGGTCCAACTTAGGAAGCGTGCACACCATCCACCACTCCCGAGTATTTTACTCGCTAATGTCCAATCTCTGGATAATAAAGTTGATGAGCTCAAGGCGAGAGTTGCTTTTCAGAGAGACACCAGGGATTGTAACATTCTCTGCGTCACGGAAACATGGCTCTCTCGAGATATACTGTCTGACTCTGTAAAGCCAGTTGGGTTCTCAGTATGTCGATCCGACAGGAACAAACATCTCTCCGGCAAGCAGAATGGTGGAGGTATATGTTTTATGATCAACGACTTGTGTTTAACTGTGATAACATACAGGAACTCAAGACCTTCTGTTCATCCGACCTAGAATATCTCATAATCAAATGCCGACCGTACTATCTCCCGAGAGAATTTTCATCAATAATAGCCACAGTGGTCTATATCCCCCCCAAAGCGGATACCACGACGTCCCTCAAAGAACTTCACTGGACTTTATGCAAACTGGAAACCACATATCCTGAAGCTGCATTTGTTGTAGCTGGGGATTTGAACACAGCAAATTTGAGGAAAAGGCTCCCGAAATTCTATCAATTCGTTAAATTGTTGTACTTGCGCTGCTAAAACTCTCGACCATTGTTATACTACCTTCCAGAATGCATATAAGGCCCTCCCCCGCCCTCCATTCGGCAAATTGGACCACAATTCCATCTTGCTCCTCCCCTCCTATAGGCAGAAACTCAAACAGTAAGCATCTGTGGTGAGGACTATTCAACGCTGGTCTGACCAATTGGAATCTACGTTTCAAGATTGTTTGATCACACGGACTGGGATATGTTCAGAGTAGCTTCATAAAATCATTTTGACAGATATACCGACACAGTGAATGAGTTTATCAGGGAGTGCACAGGAGATGTACCCTCTGTGACTATTAAAATCTACCCCAACCAGAAACCGTGAATAGATGGTAGCATTCGCGCAAAACTGAAAGCGCGAACCATCTCATTTAACCAGGGCAAGAAGACTGGGAATATGGAAGAATACAAACAGTGTAGTTATTCCCTGCGCAAATCAATCAAGCAGGCTAAACGTCGGTATAGGGACAAAGTTGAGTCCCAGTTCAATGGCTCAGACACAAGATGAATGTGGCAGGGTCTACAGACAATCATGGATTATAAAAGAAAAACCAGCCATGTCGCGGACACCAACGTCTTGCTTCCGGACCGGCTGAACACCTTCTTCGCTCGCTTTGAGGATAATACTGACACTGACACGGCCCGCTATCAAGGACTGTGTGCTCTGTTGGCGTGTTAACCCTCGCAAGGCTGCCGGCCCAGATGATATCCCTAGCTGTGTCCTCAGAGCATGAGCAGACCAGCTGGCTGGTGTGTTTACAGATATATTCAACCTCCCTCTATCCCAGTCTGTTGTCCCCACATGCTTCAAGATGGCCACCATTGTCCCTGTATATAAGAAAGCAAAGGTAGTTGATCTAAATGACTATCGCCCCGTAGCACTCACTTTTGTCATCATGAAGTTCTTTGAGAGACTAGTCAAGGACCATATCACCTCCACTTTACCTGCCACCCTAGAACCACTTTAATTTGCTTACCGCCCAAAATAGATCCACAGATTATGCAATTGCCACCACACTGCACACTGCCCTGTCCCATCTGGAAAAGAGGCATACCTATGTAAGAATGCTGTTCGTTGACTATAGCACAGCATTCAACACCATAGGACCCTCCAAGCTCATCATCAAGCTTGAGGCCCTGGGTCTGAACTCCACCCAGTGCAACTGGGTCCTGGACTTCCTGACGGGTTGCTCCCAGGTGGTGAATGTATGAAACAATACCTCCTCTTTGCTGGTCCTCAACACTGGGGCCCCATAAGGGTGCGTGCTCAGCCCCCTCCTGTACTCCCTGTTCAACCATGACTGCGTGGCCAAGCACGCCTCCAACTCAATCATCAAGTTTGCAGATGACACAATAGTAGTAGGCTTGATTACCAACAATGACGAGACAGCCTACAGGGAGGAGGTAAGGGCTCTGGGAGTGTGGTGTCAGGAAAATAACCTCTCACTCAACATCAACAAAACTAAGGAGATGATCGTGGACTTTAGGAAACAGCAGAGGGAGCATCCCCTATCCACATCGATCGGACCGCAGTGGGAAGGTGGAAAGCTTCAAGTTCCTCGGTGTACACATTACCGGCAAACTGAAATTGTCCACCCACACAGACAGTGTGGTGAAGAAGGCGCAACAGCGCCTCTTCAACCTCAGGAGGCTAAAGACATTTCGCTTAACACCTAAATCTTCACAAACTTTTACAGATGCACAACTGAGAGCATCCTGTCGGGCTGTATCATCGCCTGGTACGGCAACTGCACCACCCACAACTGCAAAGCTCTCCAGAGGGTGGTGCAGTCTGCCCAACACATTACCGGGGGAAAACTTCCCGCCCTCCTGGACACCTACATTACCCGATGCCATAGGAAGGCCAAAAAGATCATCAAGGACATCAACCACCCGAGCCACTGCCTGTTCACCCTGCTATCATCCAGAAGGCGAGGTCAGTACAGGTGCATCAAAGCTGGGACCGAGAGACTGAAAAACAGCTTCTATCTCAAGGCCATCAGACTGCTAAACAGCCATCACTAGCACATCAGAGGCAGCTGCCTATAGAAATAGATTAGGAATCACTGGCCACTTTTAGAAATGGATCACTAGCCACTTTAATAATGTTTCCGTATCGAGCATTACTCATCTCATATTTATAAACTGCACTTTATAAACTGCAAACTGCATGCTATTCTATGTTATCTTAGTCACTTTTAAATTGTGTTTAAATATTGCATCACTCATTTACATTTAGCAGACGCTCTTATCCAGAGCGACTTACAAATTGGAAAGTTCATACATATTCATCCTGGTCCCCCTGTGGGAATTGAACCCACAACCCTGGCGTTGCAAGCGCCATGCTCTACCAACTGAGCCACACGGGACCACATTTCATATGTATATACTGTATTCTATTCTATACTACACCACTGACTGTTAAACAGCCATCTCCAACACATCGGAGGCTGCTGCCTATAGACATAGATTATGAATCACTGGCCACTTTAAGGAAATGAAACACTAGCCACTTTAATAATGTCTCTGTATCTTGCATAACTCATCTCATTTGTGTAAACTGTACTCTATACTATTCTACGGTATTTTAGTCACTTTAATTGTGTGTAAATATTGCATCACACATCTCAGATGTATATAATGTACTCTATACCATGCCACTGTATCTTAGTCCAATGTCGCTCTGACATATATGTATATACACTGCTCAAAAAAATAAAGGGAACACTAAAATAACACATCCTAGATCTGAATGAATGAAATATTCTTATTAAATACTTTTTTCTTCATTAGATTGAATGTGCTGACAACAAAATCACACAAAAAAGTATCAATGGAAATCAATTTATCAAAACCCATGGAGGTCTGGATTGGAGTCACACTCAAAATTAAAGTGGAAAACCACACTACAGGCTGATCCAACTTTGATGTAATGTTCCTTAAAACAAGTCAAAATGAGGCTCAGTAGTGTGTGTGCCTCCACGTGCCTGTATGACCTCCCTACAACGCCTGGGCATGCTCCTGATGAGGTGGCAGATGGTCTCCTGAGGCATCTCCTCCCAGACCTGGACTAAAGCATCCGCCAACTCCTGGACAGTCTGTGGTGCAACGTGGCGTTGGTGGATGAGCGAGACATGATGTCCCAGATGTGCTCAATTGGATTCAGGTCTGCGGCCCCCCAAAGAAATGCCACCCCACACCATGACTGGACCCACCGCCAAACCGGTCATGCTGGAGGATGTTGCAGGCAGCAAACGTTCTCCACGGCGTCTCCAGACTCTGTCACGTCTGTCACGTGCTCAGTGTGAACCTGCTTTCATCTGTGAAGAGCACAGGGCGCCAGTGGCGAATTTGCCAATCTTGGTGTTCTCTGGCAAATGCCAAATGCTTACAGTTGGGCTGTAAGCCACAACCCCCACCTGTGGACGTCGGGCCCTCATACCACCCTCATGGAGTCTGTTTTCTGACCGTTTGAGCAGACACATGCACATTTGGGCTGCTGGAGGTCATTTTGGCAGGGCTCTGGCAGTGCTCCTCCTGCTCAAAGGCGGAGGTAGGCGTCCTGCCTGCTGGGGTTGTTGCCCTCCTACGGCCTCCTCCACGTCTCCTGATTACTGGCCTGTCTCCTGGTAGCGCCTCCCATGCTCTGGACACTACGCCTGACAGACACAGCAAACCTTCTTGCCACAGCTCGCATTGATGTGCCATCCTGGATGAGCTGCACTACCTGAGCCACTTGTGTGGGTTGTAGAACTCCGTCTCATGCTACCACTAGAGTGAAAGCCCCGCCGCATTCAAAAGTACCAAAACATCAGCCAGGAAGCATAGGAACTGAGAAGTGGTCTGTGTGTCACCACCTGCAGAACCACTCCTTTATTGGGGGTGTTCTTGCTAATTGCCTATAATTTCCACCTGTTGTCTATTCCATTTGCACAACAGCATGTGAAATGTATTGTCAATCAGTGTTGCTCCTAAGTGGACAGTTTGATTTCCACAGAAGTGTGATTGACTTGGAGTTACATTGTGTTGTTTAAGTGTTCCCTTTATTTTTTTGAGCAGTGTATATTCTTAATCCATTCCTTACTTAGATGTACGTGTATTTTGGGTACATGTTGTGAAACTGTAAGATATTACTTGGTTTTATGATTACCGAATCTCTGTATCCCACACATACAATTGTCTGTAAGGTCCCTCAATCTGGTAGTGATTTTCAAGCACAGATTCAACCACAAAGACCAGGGAGGTTTTTCAATGCCGTCCCAGCAAAAAAAGACATCTATTGGTAGATGTGTCATTAAAATAAAAAGCAGACACTGAATATCCCTTTGAGCATGGTGAGGTTATTAATTAGGCTTAAAATGGTGTATCAATACACCCAGTCAATGCAAAGATACAGGCGTCCTTCCTAACTCAGTTGCCAAAGAGGAATGAAACTGCTCAGGGATTTCACCATGAGGCCGATGGTGTTTTTAAAACAGTTACAGTTTAATGAGGAAAAACTGAGGATGGATCAACAGCATTGTAATTACTCCACAATACTAACCTAAATGCCAGAGTGAAAAGATGAAAGCCTGTACAGAATTAAGATATTCCAAAACATGCATCCGGTTTGCACCAAGGCACTTAAGTAATACTGCAAAAAGTTTGTCCTGAATAGAAAGCGTTTTGTTTGGTTCAAACATCACAACACAACATATCACTGAGTACCACTCTTCATATTTTCAAGCATGATGGTGGCTGGATCAGGTTATGGGCATGCTTGTAATCGGCAAGGACTAGGGAGTTTTTTAGGATAAAAATAAATGCAATAGAGCTTTAAAGCACAGGCAAAATCCTAGCGGAAAACCTGGTTCAGTCTGCTTTCCAACAGACACTGTGAGATTATTTTCACCTTTCAGCAGGACAATAACCCAAAACAAAAGGCCAAATCTAGACTGGAGTTGCTTACCAAGATGACATTGAATGTTCCTAAGTGGCCTACTGTAGTTAAAGGTTTGAGTTAAATCGGAGTCACAGCTGTAAAAATAGAGTCACAGCTGTAATCGCTGCCAAAGTTGCATCTACAGAGTATTGAGTCCGGGGGGGGGGGGGATACTTATGTAAATGTGTATTACTGTATTACATTTTCAATAAATTTGCTAACCTTTCTAAAACAAAAATCACTTTGTCATTATGGGGTATTGTTTGTAGATGGGTGAGACAAAAATATATATTTAATAAATGTAGAATTCAGGCTGTAACAATACAAAATGTAGAAGGCACTGTATACCATACGGCCTTACACAGTGGTGATAGGAAACTCCTCATTTACAGGCCACATCAGACCTACAAGTGACATTATGCTGGTTTGCAAAGTGATTTGTAATTCCTATTGTAATCCAGCCAGAGTTAGGATACCCAACAGTTGGAATTTTTATTCACCTGCAACCTGCATTCAGAATCACTTTCAGGGTTAGGAAAGTTGATTAAAAGACTTCCTGAAGAATTTAATCTTGAACAACCATTTCAGTAACTGGTGCAAAAAATCTATCTAATTGACTGGATTCATTTAGAAAAATGTATGTTATGTATCTTTGTGTAGCATAAGATTAATCAATCAATCAATGAATATCTAAAAACACAGATATATAACAAAAATCATTTAAGACATCTACCAGCAGTAGAGCATGCTGGGAAATATGATAATTATGGGCATGGTTTTGATGGGGCTGTTTTACTCTCCAAAGTGTGGTTATTTATTAACACCAATAATGGGGGTTATTTTACACGACTGAGTGTTAATTTCACTCTTACAAAGTGAATTTAACTCCTGAATAAACTCTCGAAATCTTACACTGAAAAGTGAACACTGGCTAATTTGCTGTGCAGCTTGGGCCATTTCATTATTAAGAGCTGCAGCTCACAGCTCGCTCTGCAGATAACAGTTATTAGATAGAGATTACTTGTGATATTATGGCCGGCCTCTTAAATATTATTATCAGAAGGGTATTTTATTATGGGCTCTTTACTGTGCTGCTGTGTGCATAGTGCTTACAGATGGGAAGGAGGGTGTGTGAGGGTGAGATCTCGCTGTTATCTTATCTGGTACTGCCAACTGCTGATATTACAAAACAAGCCTGCATGTCTTTTACGAGAATTTAGTCAAGGTCTATTGGTATGTATTGTCTGTACATAGAAAAACAATAAAAAGACCAGGAGAGAAAATAAACTATACATCACACCGAGAAACACTACGTGGTAGTCGAGACAGATGCTATAGGCCAAAAGAAAAACATCTATAGCAATAAATTCTCAAGAGGACACACGCTACAGTATATGAATAAAATAGGAACGACCCCCATCCACAACCCACTATCCCCATCCTACATATAGTGTTTTCAGAAATGATTCACACCCCTTTACTTTCCCCACATTTTTTGGTGTTACAGCCTGCATTTAAAATGAATTAAATGTAGATGTTGTGTCACTGGCCTACACACAATACCCCATAATGTCAAAGTGGAATTATGTTTTTAGAAATTGTTACAAATTAATGAAAAAATTAAAGCTGAAATGTCTTTATTCAATACGTATTCAATCCCTTTGTTATGGCAAGCCTAAATAAGTTCAGGAGTAAATATGTGTCACATAATAAGTTGCATGAACTCCTTCTGTGTGCAATAAAAGTGTTTAAAATGATGTTTTATGACTACCTCATCACTGTACCCCACACATGCAATTATCTTTATGTTCCCTCGGTCAAAGCAGGGAATTTCAAACACAGATTCAACCACAAGACCAGAGAGGTTTTCCAATGTTTTGCAAAGAAGGGCACCTATTGGTAGATGGGAAGAAATACATCAAATCTGACATTGAATATCCCTTTGAGCATGGTGAAGTTATTAATTACACTTTGGATGGTATAGCAATACACCAAGTCACCACAAAGATACAGGTATCCTTCCTAACTCAGTTGCCGGAAAGGAAGGAACGTTTTCAGGGATTTCAACATGATTTCAACAAGGCTGTGATAGGAGAAAACTGAGGATGGATCAACAACATTGTATTTACTCCACAATACCAACCTACATGAAAGACTGTACAAACTAAAAATATTCCAAAACATGCATCCTGTTTGCAATAAGGCACTAAAGTAAAACTGCAAAAAATGTGGCAAAAAATTTAACTTTATGTCCTGAATACAAAGCGTTGTGTTTGGGGCAAATCCAACATAACACATCACTGAGTACCACTCTTCATATTTTTAAGCCTGGTGGTGGCTGCATCATGTTATGGGTATCCTTGTCATTTTTTAAATAAAAATAAAAACAGGCAAAATCCTAGAGGTAAACCTGGTTCCAAAAGACACTGTGAGACAAATTTACCTTTCAGCAGGACAATAATCTAAAACACAAGGCCAAATATACACTGGAGTTGCTTACCAATATGACATTAACTGTTCCTGATTGGCCTAGTTACAGTTTTGACATAAATCTGCTTGAAAATCTATGGCAAGACTTGAAAATAGCTGTCTAACAATGATCATCAACCAAGTTGACAGAGCTTGAAAAACTTTTAAAAGAATAATGAGAAAATATCATACAATCCAGGTGTGCAAAGCTCTTAGAGAGTTACCCAGAAAAACTCACAGCTGTAATGGCTGCCATGTATTGACTAACGTATTGACTCAGGGGTGTGAAATACTTACAGTTGAAGTCGAAAGTTTACATACACTTAGGTTGGAGTCATTAAAACTTGTTTTTCAACCCCTCCACAAATGTCTTGCTAACAAACTATATTTTGGGCAAGTCGGTTAGGACATCTACTTTGTGCATGACACAAGTAATTTTTCCAACAATTGTTTACAGACAGATTATTTAACTTATAATTCACTGTATCACAATTCCAGTGGGTCAGAAGTTTACACTAAGTTGACTGTGCCTTTAAACAGCTTGGAAAATTCCAGAAAATTATGTCATGGCTTTAGTAGCTTCTAATAGGCTAATACGTCATTTGAGTCAATTGGAGGTGTACCTGTGGATGTATTTCAAGGCCTACCTTCAAACTCAGTACCTCTTTGCTTGACATCATGAAAAAATCAAAAGAAATCAGAAAAATAATTGTAGACCTCCACAAGTCTGGTTCATCCTTGGGAGCAATTTCCAAACGCCTGAAGGTACCACGTTCATCTGTACAAACAATAGTACGCAAGTATAAACACCATGGGACCACGCAGCCGTCATACCGCTCAGGAAGGAGACACGTTCTGTCTCCTAGAGATGAGCATACTTTGGTGCGAAAAGTGCAAATCAATCCCAGAACAACAGCAAAGGACCTTGTGAAGATGCTGGAGGAAACAGGTACAAAAGTATCTATATCCACAGTAAAACGAGTCCTATATCGACATAACCTGAAAGGCCGCTCAGCAAGAAACAAGCCACTGCTCCAAAACCATCATAAAAAAGCCAGACTACGGTTTGCAACTGTACCTGGGGACAAAGATTGTACTTTTTGGAGAAATGTCCTCTGGTCTGATGAAACAAAAATAGAACTGTTTGCCTAACGGACCATTGTTATGTATGGAGGGAAAAGGGGGAGTCTTGCAAGCCGAGGAACACCATCCCAACCGTAAAGCACGGGGGTGGCAGCATCATGTTGTGGGGGTGCTTTGCTGCAGGAGGGACTGGTGCACTTCACAAAATAGATGGCATCATGAGGTAGGAAAATTATGTGGATATATTGAAGCAACATCTCAAGACATCAGTCAGGAAGTTAAAGCTTGGTCGCAATGGGTCTTCCAAATAGACAATGACCCCAAGCATACTTCCAAAGTTGTGGCAAAATGGCTTAAGGACAACAAAGTCAAGGTATTGGAGTGGCCATCACAAAGCCCTGACCTCAAGCCGATAGTACATTTGTGGGCAGAACTGAAAAAGCGTGTGCGAGCAAGGAGGCCTACAAACCTGACTCAGTTACATCAGCTCTGTCAGGAGGAATGGGCCAAAATTCACCCAACTTATTGTGGGAAGCTTGTGGAAGGCTACCCAAAATGTTTTACCCAAGTTAAACAATTTAAAGGCAATGGCTACAAATTACTAATTGAGTGTATGTAAACTTCTGACCCACTGGGAATGTGATGAAAGAAATAAAAGCTGAAATAAATAATTCTCTCTACTAATATTCTGACATTTCACATTCTTAAAATAAAGTGGTGATCTTAACTGACCTAAGACAGGGAATTTTTACTTGGATTAAATATCAGGAATTGTGAGAAACTGAGTTTAAATGTTTTTGGCTAAGGTGTATGTAAACTTCCGACTTCAACTGTATGCAAATTAGATACTTCAGAATGTTATATTCAATACATTTGTTGAAAAAAAAAAAACGTGTTTTCACTTTGTCATTATGTGGGTATTGTGTGTAGATGGGTGTTTTTGAATTCAGGCTGAAACTGTGTGAATATATTTGGAAGGCGCTGTATGGGTGTCTGCTGGAGAGATACGATATTTACAGTGTTATGGCTGTGTGAGATGGATCACAGCATGGTTGATACAGTGTCTATCTATCCTGGTCCTCTAGGACCCTCTCATCACAGGCAATATTACTCCCCTGTGTAGGAGGTATGGACTCATAGAGAGACATATTTCATAGGTTGGAGTGGAGCTAAGAGACTCTCTGATGTTATTTAAGTAACTGAATTTAGCGAAGCCTATATTTTTGGGGCCTTGTTGAAGGCTGTCACATCTATCTCCTGTGCCCCCTAATCAAACTGTGACTGATTCATCCCGGGTCTCTAAGGAGCGCTAGGTCTAGCACGCTATAGAGGCGGTCTAGTCTGTGTGTGTGGTTCTGGTTCTTTGGTTTGCTTTGGTTTCTTGTCCACTAAACTAACCAGTGATACAGTCACAATGACTTTTCTACTTAATTTGATCACCCTGTTGCAGGAAAACTGCAGGAAAATGTGTAGTGTATTTGAGGTTTAAAAACACTTCTGAAGTTCGTAATTTCCGCTTTGAAGTGTCAGACTTAGTTTCAGACTTGAAAAATGTATCAACCCCTACAAAGTGTCTATTAATTATAATCCAGATAAAAATTCACATTTCCTGTTGCTGCAGAATAATTTTCTTGCTCTAGCAAACTGGCTCAAATTACGATCCTCCATCTGCATATGACACGTCCCAAAAATGTGTGAGGCAGGTCCACCAACACATGCAACACAAACAAGCAATTTCAGGTAAGAACCCATTTTGTCATCACATATGGTCTACATAGCCTCAAAATTACAGACTTTCATCACTTCAAACATCTTGCCTACTTACGGATCACCCAAATATATGACAGGAAAAAATAACACAAACATCCTAAGTAGCACTTATGTTATTTTCCCCCACTGCAATGAGTCCCCAGAAAGATACTAAATACTGATGGATCTCTCCATTAGAGATAAGATGCTCTTCTCCATCATTCTGCACGGTGCCACCACTGTCCCACTTTCCCTGAGCTATCATGGCAGGCCTGTCTGAGAGCGCCGTGATAACAGGAGACCTGGGATGCAAAGGTAAATCAATCTCAACAGGGGAGGAGAGGAAATAGGGAAAAGGGAGGAGGACAGGGTGGGAGATGGAGGGAGGAGGAGAGAAGGGGAGAGAAGAGGAGAGGAGAGAGAAAGGGAGGGAGAGGATCGGCCAATTTGACATCAGCTGTATTCCAGATTATTTTTTTATACTTTATCATTTGCTTTCCTATTCTCATTGCTGATTAGAGGCTTGAGGAACCTCCCCTTTAATATCAGTTATAAAGCTTCATTCTGGGATTTTTTTTCAGCTAAACTACATTGAATTGAAATGACCACTGAACAGATTCCCAGATCCAAGATTGTAGCTTTAACAGTTGTGTTCATACATCATCACCTGAGCTTAATTTAGTGAGGTGAGAAGTCACTGACAGCGACCTTCACTATCATCTGCGTGTGTGTGTGCATAGGTGTGCGTGCGTGTGTGCGTGTGTGGGTAGCAAATTTAAGAACAAATTGGATTATTTTAGGGGGAAAAAAGTTATTTATCTTTCCTTAAGATCAATTATTCAAACAATTATTCAAACAATGTGAATGCAGAAACAGAAATTATAACAAACTTTTTTTTTAAATCTACCTACAATAAAGCATTCTGGGAAGAATGATGATGAAGTATTTTTCACTCTGAGAGTCAATGGAAATGAACTCAACACAGTCGAGTAACAACAATAATAATTTGGTGGGTGTTTATATTTGTCCTTTTTCACACACGTACAAATCTGTGTGTGTGTGTGTGTGTGTGTGTGTGTGTGTGTGTGTGTGTGT
>NC_036854.1:40399708-40410212 GCF_002910315.2 Salvelinus sp. IW2-2015
GTGTGTGTGTGTGTGTGTGTGTGTGAGTAGGAGGGATCAACTTGACTGTCAGCTAAAACTGTGCAGAGCTCTGCTGTTTTTTCATCAATAATGAGGGTATTTTTTAAAGAAAATGAAAAATTGATTTCTATCATTAACTCCTCGGAACAGTGTCAGTTTTTGTCTGCCTGTAGATAACAGCTCTGCCAGTGCAAGCAGGTTTTTGCCCCATATTTTTATTTTCAGATAATGTATCTACTTAAAGCTAGAATCCTTAATTGAAACAATAACAAAGTGGTCACCCCGCATCTGTTTTGGTATAAAGCTGAGGGATGGGCCTGGAGAAATTAAAACTACTCTCAAATTCATATAGAGAGCTATGGATGCAAGAACTGACCATCCATGATATCAAAGCTTTAGTTGTAATCTTGTTTTGAGGCTATACAGTGTTTGAAGAAAAAGAAGTAGCAGGAGTTCTTCAGGTATTCCAAAACAACCCTGATGACACGCGTTGGTATATTTTAATTATGACTTAACCCACACATTATAGGCCCAATGCAGCTGTTTTTATCTCAATATCAAATACATTTCTGGGTAACAATTCAGCACCTTACTGTGATTGTTTTCAATTAAAATGGTCAAAAAGATACAAAAATAGTTTCTTAGCAAAGGGCCTTTAAAGAGATTCTCCTGTACTTTTGTACACATTTTAGCGAGTTGTTCTGAAAGTATTGCTTACGAGCCAAAAGTGGTCCCCGAAAATGACGTTCTGGTTTTCATCCTCTCCTTCTAATGAGGGACTAAATTCAGACTTGGGACACCAGGTGAGTTCAATTTACTACCAGGTAGAAACAAAAAGACGAAGGGGTTTCGGCCATCCTGGACCAGAATTGAATAGCCCTGTCTTACATAATGATAGCACAAGATCTCCCCAAGCAAATCTTAAATTTCCCATCTTCAAAGCAATAGTTCTGCCTGTTAGTTACCAAAATAAGGAGATGTTTCAAATGTTCTACATATGTATTGTGTTGTGTATTGTCAAGATGTTTCAGGGAATTTGTAGGTAACTTTTCTTGTGCAATTACTTTCCATCATATATTATAATAGTTACAGATTACAGTATATTTGACAATTTCCCTTTTTTGTACATTGCACAAAAACCTACATGTAAGAAGTATACAAGAAGGTATTTACATTCTCTGACTTCTATCTGGTGAGGGCAGCACACGTAAGGACAGTTATAGGCTTATGAAATTAGAGTAGTTGAATTAAATATTTCCCCTGAAATAAAGCAGAGTCACTGTCTATTACTACTCTCAATGAGTAGAACGGTTAAAAGAGGAGGTGCACATCAGGTGTGTGTGTGTGTGTGTGTGTGTGTGAGTGACCATCTCTGTCTGTCTCCTCCTCTCCAGCTGTTACTGAGGAGGAGGTCATGTTCACGGCTCATTCAGATGCAGGACGCCATGTAGACAATCTCTCCTCTCCTCTGCTAGTCATTAAGACCTGTGCCAGCTCTGTCATCCATCCGTCAGCATGGGGAGTGGACTGGATTTAACACTCAAACACAACCGAGACCAAACAAACTATGAAATGTTGGTGTAGTTTGGATTTTAGGGCCCAGAATGAGGAATATGTTTATAAGCAGTGCAGCTCACTTGTATATAAGCTCTGCATAAACATTCATAGGAAACTAAGACATCTTTTTTGACATCATTTTTGTAGGTCAAGTCAACCCAAAACAATAGACGATAAAAAATAGTTGTGAAATGCTGTTCTATACTGTCACAAGAAATCAATTTCAATGAAAAGTGAAACAACTGACATTTTCTCATGGAGAGAAATGTAAAAATAACTCACACAAAGACCTTTTACCAAATGCATTTTGACATTAAGATAATGTTGTGTAAATCAATGAGTATTTCACAGATTATACAGCTGACATTGATCTGTCAACTGGATTCATCTCTCATCTGAAAGCATGACATAGTGTCATGGTATGAACAATAGTTATACATAAGCAGACAGAGGGAAGCTGAGGTCAATAGAGGCTCATAATATATATGACAAGCCATGACGGATGCTATAATGTCTTATGTAGCTGGTATAAAGGCTTTATGAATGCACACATAACAGGGTCTACAGTAAAGTGTTACTGCAATTTGTATATAATGTTTATAATAGATATTTCCTAGTTTTTACGAAAATAAATGGCTTTATTTATCTAATGATGGATTATCCATGTATGTCATTGGTATTGAAATATTTGATTAATTAGCTAGATACATGTTAGATTACCACTCCTATTACCTATATGTTGTAGTGTATGTTGTTATCTTAAAACTTAGAATGACAATGTTTCTCTTTATTTACCTGATATACTCTTTATTTTGAGTTGGAATGTACATATTACTGAGTCACACGAAATCAATGCTAATCATGAGATTTGCCAAACAGCAGACTCGTTGCCCTTTTGCAATGTCATTTTGATTCCATACTCTTGAAAACAGGATAAAAAAATCAATATTTGATTATAAAATGTATATTTTGTATCGGTGCTACTGGTATCGCCTTCACAATCTTGTTATCTCAGAATGTCCAACCTTGACAAGGTTACCGGGGATTTGCAGTTGGTCAGCGCAGAGCAGGCAGTGTGTTTTACATGATCTTTCAGAAGCTCAATTTGTTTTGAGGAAAAACAAGACAAAAAAAACATTGGATTACTAGTTAGTGTGGACACAGGCTAGTTAGAGTATAAACGTTCTCAAAACTTGCCCAAAACCAACATGGACATAGGATAGTTAGAGTATGAAAGTTCTCAAAATCTTTGCAAAACTATGTCCTTCTGCACCAATATGAAAGAATTTGAAAAAGAGGGGATTTGTATTTTGGTGGTCTTCATGGGTTTCAAATCTCTTTATTTCTCGCTTATGAATACAATTATTCTGTAATTTATGGGACAAACTTCCCATATATTACCTCTTGTAGGTGCCTCCTCTATAGTCTATCTATACAGTAGGTTTTTGTTACTTAGATTGATGCACCGGTGCATCAATCTAAGTAACAAAATAAGAAAATCCCCATCAAAATCCGTCAGTTTAAGCTAGAGATATCGTCTCAATCCACAGCATCCGCCTATGGCGGCCTCCCGCATTTGCGATGGAAGGTGGCCGAGCTACAGCGGTGTTTGTCAGACCATGCCACATCCTGAATATCGATATTCTCAGGTAGACGTCTGTAGTGTCCGAACGGTTTGGCCTACAAAACTAATATGACCACTCTATGGAAAGGTAAGACTCTCACAAACATGTACTACGACCCACACAAGTGTCACAGGACTTGTCTGAGGGTAACCAGTGGCGGTTTAAAAAATGAATGGAAGTATGGAGGTAGTTTTGTGCCTACCCCCAAAAAAGCGTTAAATATGTGTAATAAATGTTTTATATACACTACCGGTCAAAAGTTTTAGAACACCTACTCATTCAAGGGTTTTTCTTTATTTTTAATATTTTCTACATTGTAGAATAATAGTGAAGACATCAAAACTATGAAATAACACATATGGAATCATGTAGTAACCAAAAAAGTGTTAAACAAATCAAAATATATTTTATATTTGAGATTCTTCAAATATTCACCCGTTGACTTCATGACAGCTTGGAATTTTTCGGTTACTACATGATTCCATAGGTGTTATTTCATAGTTGTGATGTCTTCACTATTCTTCTACAATGTAGAAGATAAAATAGAAAATAGTTAAAAATAAAGACAAACCCTTCAATGAGTAGGTGTTCTAAAACTTTTGACCAGTAGTGTATATATTTCCTGAGCTTTCCTATATCTCCTAGGTATAGGACAGACACTTCAAAACCTTATTCCTCATGATTTATTTTTGACTGTATTTTTGACTATCTTTTGGGGCAGCAGGTAGCCTAGCGGTTAAAGCGTTGGGTCAGTAACCGAAAGGTTGCTGGATCAAATCCCCTAGCTGACAAGATAAAAATCTGTTGTTCTTCCTCTGAACAAGGCAGTTAACCCACTGTTCCCCGGCAGGCTGTCATTGTCAATAACAATTTGTTCTTAATAACTGACTTGCCTAGTTATATATATATTATTTTGCCATTTATGAATGTGTTATTCAATGTGTTTCTGTGGGCTATAGTATTAAAAGCCAAATTCAATTTTTATCTCCCCCAAAATTATATATAATGTTTTTATATACCTAAAGGGGTCCTAAAATTCAAAATCAAATAGCTAATTAATCCATGGTATGACCTTCTAAACTTCTTAAAAGAATTCCATATGTCAGCTTACTGTAGAACCCCTCCAACAAACTCATTCAATACTGCAGAAACTCCAGTATATGATATGGAGACTGGAGTTGTAATATCAGTATCGCTAACCTCTGAAATGAAGAATGCAATTACGGTGACACAAAAGGACTCATTCTCCTCAGTGTGCCATTATGCTAATTAGGCTGGACAGGTCAAAGGCAATATGTGTTAAAATAATCACCAAGTCACACTTTCTGCATTTTAAATA
Organism: Salvelinus sp. IW2-2015; assembly: GCF_002910315.2. NCBI lineage: Eukaryota > Metazoa > Chordata > Actinopteri > Salmoniformes > Salmonidae > Salvelinus > Salvelinus sp. IW2-2015. Next base: position 40,404,230 of record NC_036854.1, read on the forward strand.
GCCGGATACAAGGTGGAGGAGGTTTGGGAAAAGGAAAAAAATCTACTGTTCTTATATTACATTTAGGGAAATCTTAGTGATTGATTTCGAATATTTGCTATTTTTAAGGGATGTCTGTTCTGGTGAGATATGAAAAGTTCACAACTGGGTCGGAACATTGGTATGGAGGCTGTATTCATGTTGAAAGACATTTTGTGGCGGCTCCCATCCCTAACTAGTGTTAAGAAAAATGTTGATGAGTCCTCAGCCTACCTCATCCTCCCCTTCTCTGCCCGATTCGTAACACATCAACCTCCATCTGACTACTTTTTCCATAGCCTGCTTTGTCTAAAATATAGCTCACACAATTTGAATTGGTGTCCAGAAAATAATTACGGTCATCATTGATAAAGAACCTCATATAGGTCACTCTGTCACGCCCTGACCTTAGTATTCTATGTTTTCTGTATTATTTTGGTCAGGTCAGGGTGTGACGAGGGTGGGTATGATTGTTTTGTATTGTCTAGGGTTTTTGTATGTCTAGGTGTGTGTGTGTAGTCTAGGCATATGTAGGTCTATGGTGGCCTGAATTGGTTCCCAATCAGAGGCAGCTGTTTATCGTTGTCTCTGATTGGGGATCCTATTTAGGTTGCCATTTTCCAGTTTGGTTTGTGGGTTATAGTCTATGTGATGTTGCATGTCTGCACTCGTGTCTTATAGCGTTCACGTTCGTTTTGTTATTTTGTATAGTTTGTTCAGTATTCTTCTTTATTAAAAGGAAGATGTATTATAATCACGCTGCGCCTTGGTCTCCTTCGTATGACGAACGTGACACACTCCTTTTGTCATATTCAGATATAAAATGGATATTTAAAAATGAAGTACACTGTAGAAGTCATGTTTTCTTGAGGAAGAGAGGAGGACACAGCCTGGATAAGTGTAGCTGTTGAAGGCTTGGCTTTGGCCCAGTTGGGCCTAGTATGTGAAACAAGGCTAAATATTACGCGGAGTCACTACAATACCTATTCTAGTACCTATTCTAAGACTCAACCCAATCTCCAAATAACATGTCAACCCATGTCTTGACATTTTAATTACGTCACGTGGTGCTAAAAAAGAAGTGAAACTAAAACTTAAGTTAAGGCATTCATTCTGAATGGTTAAGGTTAGGGATAGGGTTCAATTTAAGTGAATGCATTAATTCCGAGTGGTTAAGTTAAGGGTTAAGGTTTGGGAAGGGCTTAAAACAAAAAAATGAGCGCCTAGCACCGGGATTGAACACGCAACCTTCGGAGCCTGCGGCTTAAACAACACCCTAGCAAGACAAAAGCCTAATAGAAGGTAATATGTGCTCATGTTGCCCCTAGTGGACGGTATAGCTTCCACATTTCGCCAGGTCCAAACATAATCTGGTACCTGCAGAATCAGCACATCCTGAGGTACCCTATTAGATAATGGGCTGCTAAAACCGTAGGCATAAGACAAGACACTAACAACAGTAATTTACAGTAATGTCCCATTTTATTCTCCCATAAACAGGCCCAAATTGTATAACATAACACACACTTTAACTCAATCCGCTCTAATAGCCTCATAAGCTATTAGCCTCATAGGACAACAAAGGGAATGGTCATCAGCCTCTCTGCCTGCCTGCCTGCAAAGGAATGCAAATTCCCGTTTATAACCTTTGCAATTTTAATGTGTCCCTCTGCATCTTTGCGTCGCCAGGAGCACATTTGGTATGCACGGAGAAACAGGAGAAAGTCCAGCTAATTTGTTACTCTGCTTGGATTTCCATTCTCTGGCCCTGAAAACAGCCGCTTGCCTGCTTCGGCCCATTTGTTTAGCACTTAATAAATGGCATAGCCGGTTCACAGAGGTGAGATGATTGATTACCAGATATGGTGTTTCACAGCAGCGATATTTGTCTGAGGACGCATGGAGAATTAGCAATAAGTATGTATTTGGGAATTTGACTTTCAGAGGTAGTACTGTAACTAGGGCAACAAAAAAACGATTTTAAACTCAATGAGGCTCGGCAAAGCGTTGAGGCCTATTGGTAAAGTACTGTTTAGGAGAGTAAACAGAGAAAAACATATACAGTGAAAGTGGTTGAAACAGAATAATCCAGGAACGTATGTGTTGCTATTAAAAAATGATTAGTATGTGTCTTATTAGGGACATGGTATGCATTATAGGGAAATAATGCACACTCTAGAATTCCCTTCAAGCCAATTAGAAATGAGTATTCAACAATGCCATGGTATAATTAAGCAATAAGGTCCAAGGGGGTGTGGTGTATGGCCAATATACCACGGCTAAGGGCTGTTCTATTCGCACGACGCAACGCAGAGTGCTTGGATACAGCCCTTAGTCGTGGTATATTGGCCATATACCACAAACCCCCGAGGTTCCTTATTGCTTTTATCAACTGGTTACCAACGTAATGAGAACAGTAGACAAGTAGTTTTGCATCATACTCGTGGTACGTCATCTCATATATCACAGCTTTCAGCCAATCAGCATCCAGGGCTCGAATGAACTGGTTTATAATTCCAAACAATATCACCCAAGGGAATTTTAATTTTAAGATGGGGTATGTTATATTTTTTATTACGTTATGGATCAAGTTTGATCATCCACCTTGACCTAATGATGCAGTTATATAGAGCAATACAATCATGTTAATAAAAATAGTATGTACAACACATACTGTAAAACCGGATAAGTTCTGGCTACTCAAACATTTTGAGGAAACCGATTATCTAAAAAAATGTACGTTAAGAAACTCAAATAGCTGAAGTGAGCAGTACTACCTTCAAATGAATAACACAAATGCAGTTTATTTGAGTAAGGTATACTTTTATGTAATGTCCCCACTAAGCCACGCCTCTAATAATTTCCTAGTTTGCCTTGCCTTTTCGATTGAATTGTAGAGTTATGGTTGTGGAATTCCTTCATTTTCAGTCCTGTGGCCTTCACCAAGTGAGTTCCTTGGTGAATATTATAAATATGATTTAACCACATTATAAAGACTTATACAGTGGCCAGGAACCCCTAGTTTACAGGCCAGATCAGTAGGGTTGCAAACTTTCCCCAAAATGTTTCCAGTAATCTTCTAACCAGGATTTCTGGAAAAAGGGTGAAATATACTAGAATTTTGTAACCCTACCTCTAAATCACATTATGCTGGTGTAATTGTTATTGGAATCTAGTCAGCGTTAGGCAATCTAGCAGTTGAAATCTGTATTCACCCGCAACCCGCATTCATAATAACTACCAGGGTTAAGAACATTGTGAGGTAAGTACCTAAGCCATTTAAACTGGAACAACCATTTCAGTAACAGGTGCAAAAATTCAATGATTGGATTAGTTTACAAAAAAAGTTATTATCTTTGTGTAGCATAACATTTAATCAATCACTCAATGTAAATGCAAAAACACAGGTATTAAAAACAATTCCAAAAAAGCATCCTGCAATAGAGCACGCTGGGAACAAAGTTCATTTGTTATCATATCTATAAATAATGTAGTTGGTGTGACTTCTCATTTAGTTTTGAGTCAATACCACATAAAGATATTAAGTAATAATGACTTTTCATTGACTCTGAGTACAACTTACTAGAAGTATTTGAGATAAAAATGCACTTGGGGTTTACAGTGTACATAGGTGTAGTAGGCGTGAATGCATGCCTCCATATCTACCTGTCAGTTTTATCATTAGGATGTTATAGGAGTGATGTTTATCCTGTTCCTTACTGTTAGATCTCTCTCTTTAATTGCTGTTGTTTGGCAGACTGGAATATTGATCACATGGGTCAGAGGGATTGGCAGCTGCATGAATCGTTATTAACCGGCCTGTTGGCCATAGCGGGGAGTTCAATAGACAGACAGATAGCCAAGGAGCGCTGATACAGGGTACGCCCTGGGGGAGTTGAGCTCCTCTCAGACACACAGATAATTAACCATCTGAGCCAAGCTGTGCTCAGGGCAACGGCTGATGTGAGGAGGAAAGAACAACAACACACAACAGGACAACACTGTCCTATAGTAGCTATAGCCTTCTAAAAGTATGTTTACAGCCCTGTGTTAGTCTGTTAAAGCCCTCTGATAGCACGTTACAGCCCTGTGCTAGTCTGTTATTGCAGTGTGATAGTCTGTTATAGCCCTGTGCTCGTCTGCTATAGCCCTGTGCTAGTCTGTTACAGCCCTGTGTTTGTCAGTTATAGCACTCTGATAGTATTTTACAGCCCTGTGCTAGTCTGTTATAGCCCTTTGAGATTATGTTATAGCCCTGTGATGGTCTGTTATAGCCAAGTGATAGTCTGTAATACCCATCTGATAGTATGTTACAGCCATGTGCTAGTCTGTTACAGCCAAGTGATAGTCTGTAATAGCCATCTGAAATGTATGTTACAGCCCTGTGAAAGTCTGCAACAGCCCTGTGATAGTCTGTTATAACTCTCTGACAGTATGTTACAGCATTGTGCTAGTCTGTTATAGCACTCTGATTGTCTGTTTCAGCCTTGTGATATTCTGTTAAAGCCCTCTGTTAGCATGTTACAGCCCTGTGCACGTCTGTTACAGCCCTCTGATAGTATGTTACAGCCCTGTGCAAGTCTGTTATAGCCTTCTGATAGCATGTTACAGCCCTGTAATAGTCTGTTGTAGCCATGTGATAGTCTGTTACAGCCCTCTGATAGCATGTTACAGCCCTGTACTAGTCTGTTAAAGCCCTTTGATAGTCTGTTATAGCCCTGTGATACTATGTTATTGCCCTGTGCTAGTCTGTGCTAGTCAGTTAATAACATGTGATAATTTATTAAAGCCCTGTGCTAATCTGATATATAGCCCTGTGATAGCATGTTACAGCCCTCTGATAGCATGCTTTAGCCCTGTACTAGTCTGTAATAGCCCTCTGATAGCGTGTTACAGCCATGTGATAGTCTGTTTAAGCCCTCTGTTAGCATGTTACAGCACCATGCTAGTCTGTTACAGCCCTCTGATAGTATGTTACAGCCATGTGCTAGTCTGTTACAGCCCTGTGATAGTCTGCAACAGCCCTGTGATAGTCGGTTATAACCCTCTGATAGTATGTTACAGCCTTGTGCTAGTCTGTTATAACCCTCTGATTGTCTGTTACAGCCATGTGATAGTCGGTTATAGATCTGTGGTTGTCTTTTATAGACCGGAGCTAGTCTGTTATTGGGCAATGATAGCATGTTAAAGCCCCGTGAAAGTCTGCTGTAGCCCTGTGATAGTCTGTTACAGCCCTCTGATAGCATGTTACAGCCCTGTGCTAGTCTGTTAAAGCCCTTTGATAGTCTGTTATAGGCCTGTGATACTCTGTTAAAACTCTCTGTTAGCATGTTACAGCGCCATGCTAGTCTGTTACAGCCCTCTGATAGTATGTTACAGCCATGTGCTAGTCTGTTTCAGCCCTGTGCTGGTCTGTTATAGCTCTCTTATAGTCCTGACGGTCTGTTTATAGCCCTGTTATAGTCTATTCAAGATGCTGTGTAGTCTGTTACAAGCCCTTGATATTCTGTTCAGCCCCTTGATAAGCATGCTACTTTCCTGTGCTAGTCTGCTGTATAGTCCTATGACGGTCTGTTATAGCCCCTATTTAGTCTATCTAGAGCTGTGCTAGTCTGTTACGCCCTGTGACAGCATAGTTACAGCCTGTGCTAGGTCTGTGAAAGCCTTTGCATAGTATGTTATAGGCCTTAGAACTCTGTTTTTGCCCTGTGGCTAGTCTGTGCTAATCTGTTACAGCCCCTGATAGCATATGATATAGCGCCTGTGCTAGTAATGTAATAGCCCTCTGAAAGCGTGTACAGCCCTGTGATAGTCTGTTAAAAAACTCTCTCGTTAGGCATTCTACACACCCATGCTAAGTCGGTTACAGCCCCTTCTGATAGTGATGTAACAGCCATGTGCTAGTGTCTGCTTTCAGCACCTGTGATAATTCTGTTCGCCCCTCTTCGATAGGCAATGTACTCAT
>NC_036854.1:40410676-40413380 GCF_002910315.2 Salvelinus sp. IW2-2015
TCCTGTGCTAGTCTGTTATAGTCCTATGACGGTCTGTTATAGCCCTGTTATAGTCTATTCTAGAGCTGTGCTAGTCTGTTACAGCCCTGTGATAGTGTGTACAGTCCACTGATAGCATGATATAGCCCTGTGCTAATCTGTTATGGCCCTCTGATAGTTTGTTACAGCCCTGTGCTTGTTTGTTATATCCTTGTGATAGCATGATACATCCCTCTGATAATGTGTTACAGCCCTGTACTAGTCTGTTATAGCCCTCTGACAGCCTGTTACAGCCCTGTGAGAGTCTGTTATAGCCCTCTGAAATCATGTTACAGACCTGTGATAGTCTGTTATAGCCCTGTGCTGGTCCATTATAGCCCTCTGATAGCTTGTTACAGCCCTATGACAGTCTATTATAGCACTATGCTTGTCTGTTGTAGCCCTGTCACAGTTTATTACAGCCCTACGCTATTCTGTTATAGCGCTCTGATAGTTTGTTACAGCCCTGTGCTAGTCTGTTATATCCCTGTGATAGTCTGTTACATGCCTGTGCTAGTATTTTATAGCCCTCTGATAGCATGTTATAGCCTTTTAATAATATGTTACAGCCCTTTGCTAGTCTGTTATAGCTCTTTGATAGTCTGCTACAGCCATTTGAAAGTCTGTTATAGCCCTCTGATAGCATGTTACAATAATGTGCTAGTCTGTTACAGCCCTCTTCCTCTCTGTTATACGACTTTGCTAGTCTGTTATATCGTTCTGATAGCCCTGTGATAGTCTGTTATAGCCTTGTGATAGTCTGTTGTAGCCCTGGGCCCGTCTGTTATAGCCCTGTGCTAGTCTGTTAAAGCCCACTGAAGCATGCTATAGCCCTGTGCTGGTCCGTTATAGCCCTCTGATAGTATGTTATAGCCCTGTGCTAGTCTGTTATAGATCTGTGACAGTCTGTTACAGGCATGTGATAGCATGTTACAGCTCTGTGCTAGTCTGTTATATTCCTGGGATAGTCTGTTATAGCCCTTTGCTAGTGTGTTATATCCCTGTGCTAGTCTGTTATATCCCTATGATAGCTTGTTACAGCCCTGTGCCCTGCCCTCTTTTATAGTCCTATGATGGTCTGTTATAGCCCTACCGTAGTATATTCTAGAGCTGTGCTTGTCTGTTATAGCCCTGTGATAGCATGTTACATCCCACTGATTGCATGTTACAACCAAGTGACAGATTGTTATTGCTCTTTGATTGTCTGTTACAGCCTTGTGTTATATACCTGTGATAGCATGTTATATCCTTCTGATAACATATTACAGCCCTGTGCTTGTCTGTTACAGCCCTCTGACAGTTTGTTACAGCTCTATGTGAGTCTGTTATAGCCATCTGACAGTCTGTTACAGCTCTATGCGAGTCTGTTATAGCCCTCTGAAAGAATGTTACATTCCTGTGCTAGTCTGTTATACCATTTGAATGTCTGTTACATGCCTGTGCTAGTCTTTTATAGCCCTCTGAGAGTCTGTTACAGCCCTTTGCTGGTTCGTTATAGCCCTTTGATTGTCTGTTACTGCCGTTTGATAGTCTGTTACAGCCCTCTGATAGCATGTAACACCCCTGTGCTAGTCTGTTATAGCCCTGCGATAGCATGTTACAGCCATCTGATATCATGATACAGCCGTTTGAATATCTGTTATAGCCATCTGATAGCATGTTAAAATCCCGTGCTAGTCTGTTATAGCCCTCTGATAGCATGTTACAGCCCTGTACTTGTCTGTTATGGCCCTGCGACAGCATGTTACAGTCCTCTGATATCATGCTGTAGCCCTGTGCTAGTCTGATATAGCCCTCTGATAGCATGTTACATCCCTGTGATAGCCTGTTATATCCATGTGATAGTCTATTAAAGCCCTGTGCTAGTCTGTTATAGCCCTGTGATTGTCTGTTAAATCCCTGTTCTAGATTATTATAGCCCTATGATTGTCTGTTGTAGCCCAGTGCTAGCCTGATATAGCCCTGTGTTATTCTGTTATTGCCATGTGCTAGTCTGTTATATCCCTGTGATAGCATGTTACAGCACTCTGATATCATGTCACAGCCCTTTGCTAGTCTGTTTTCACCCTCTGATAGTCTGTTACAGCCATTTGCTTATCTGTTATAGCCTTCCGATAGCATGTTACAGCCATGTGCTAATCTGTTATAGCTCTCTGATAGTCTGTTACAGCCCTGTGATAGCATGTCACAGCCCTGTGCTAGTCTGTTATATCCATCTAAAAGCATGTTAAAGCCTTGTGATAGTCTGTTTCAGCCCTGTGATAGCATGTTTCAGCCCTCTGGCAGTCCGTTATAGCCCTCTGATAGTCTGTTACAGCCCTGTGCTAGTCTGTTATAGCTCTCTGATGGTCTGTTACAGCCTTGTGCTAGTCTGTTTTAGCCTTCCGATAGCATGCTAGTCTGTCATATCCCTGTGCTACTCTGTCACATCCCTCTGAAAACATGTTACTGCCTTGTACTAGTCTGTTATTTCCCTGTGAAAGCATGTTACATCCCTTTGATATCGTGTTACAGCCCTGTGCTAGTCTGTTATAGCCTTCTGACAGTCTGTACAGCCCTGTGCGAGTCTGTTATATCCCTCTGAAATTATGTTACTGCCCTAATTAGTTACTGCCCTGGTGATAGTCTGTTATAGCCCTCTGATAGTCTGTTATATCCCTTTGTAGATGTTAACAGCCCTGTGATA
>NC_036854.1:40413660-40453684 GCF_002910315.2 Salvelinus sp. IW2-2015
GTACTGCGCCTGTGATAGTCTGTTATAGCCCTCTGGGATAGTCTGTTATATCCCTTTGATAGATGTTTACAGCCCTGTATATTCTGTTCTCGCCCTCTGATAGCATTTTTACAGCTGAAGTGCTAGGCTGTTATTAGCTTCCGATAGCAAGTTACAGCCCTGTGCTAGTCTGTATATAGGCCTCTGACAGTCTGTACAGCCTGTGCGAGTCTGTTATATCCCTCTGAAATATGTTACACGGCCCTGTGATGTCTGTTATAGCCTCTGTTAGTCTGTTATATCCCTTTGATAGCATGTTACAGCCCTGTGATTTCTGTTCTCAACCTCTCGATAGCATATTACAGCTGTGCTAGTCGTTATAGGCCTTTCCGTGCATGTTACAGCCCTGTGCTAGTCTGTTATAGGCCTCTGATAGCATGTTACAGCCCTGTGATCGTCTGGTATTCCTCTGAAATCATGTTACAGCCTTTTGCTAGTCTGTTATAGCATTCCCGAAGCATTTACAGCTCTGTTTTGTCGTTATATCACTCTGAATCATATGTTACAGATGCCTTGTGCAGTCTTATATCCCTGTGATAGCATGTTACAGCCCTCTGATATATGCTTAGCCCGGTGCAGTTGATATAGCCTTTTAATAGCATGTTACATCCTTGTGATAGTCTGTTATATCCATGTGATAGTCTGTTAAATCCCTGTGATAGCGTGTTACAGCCCTTTGATATCATCTATAGCCCTTTGCTAGTCTGCTATAGCCCTGTGATTACATGTTACAAGCCCTCTGATATCATGCTATAGCCCTGTGCTAGTCTTTTACACGCGTTTGAGAGTCTGTTAAAGCCCCTGAAGAATGTTACAATCCTGTGCTTGGTCGGTTATGCCTTGATAGCATGTACAGTCCTGTGTTAGTCTGTTTCAGCCATTTGAAGTCTTTTATAGTCCGTCTGATAGCATGTTACTGCCCTCTTCTAGTCTGTTATAGCCCTGTGATAGTCGTTATATCCCTGTGCTAGTCTGTTAAGCTCTGTTTGATATTCTGTTACAGCCGTTTGTGTCACGATGTCCGCCGAAGTCGGTCCTCTCCTTGTTCGGGCGGTGTTCGGCGGTCAACGTCACCGCCTTCTAGCCACCACCGATCTCTTTTCATTTGTTCTGTCTTTGTCTTACACACCTGGCTTCACTCAACCAATTACTTGTTTATTATTTAACCCTCTGTTCCCCATGTTTTGTTTGTGAGTGATTGTTCATTGTACATCAGTCCGTTTTTTGTGGGCTCGCTATGTTGGCCTTGTATTAATTGTATTTTTGAGTAAAGTACGTTGATTACTCATATCTGCTGTCCTGCGCACTGACTCTTCTAAACCAGCTACACACAGGACCATTACAGTTTGATAGTCTTTTATAGCCCTCTGAAGAATGTTACATTCCTGTGCTGGTCGGTTATAGCCCTCTGATAGCATGTTACAGCCCTGTGCTTCTCTGTTAGAGCGCTGTGATTACATGTTACAGCCCCTCTGATAGCATGTTACAGCCCTGTGCTAGTCTGTTATAGCCCTTCTGATAGTCTGTTATAGCCCCTTGCTAGTCAGTTATAGCTCTTTGATAGTATTTTACAATCCTGTGCTGGGCAGTACAGCCTCTGATAGCATGTTACAGCCCTGTGCTAGTTTGTATAGCCCTGTGATAGCATGATTACAGCCTGGTGCTAGTTCTGTTATAGCCCTCTGATAGTCTGTTATAGCCCTGTGCTAGTCGCATTTAGCTCTTTGATAGTTATTTACCACCTGTGCTGGTCAGTTATAGCCCTCTGATAGCATGTCCACAGCCCTGTGCTAGTTTGTTATAGCCTGGGATAGCATGTGTATAGCCCTGTGCTAGTCTGATCAGCCTATGGACAGCATGTTCGTCCCTCTGATATGCCGTTATAGCCCTCTGATAGTCTGTTACACGCCCTGTGCTAGTCTGTATATCCATTCTAAAGCATGTAGTTACAGCCTTGGGCTAGTCTGTTTCAGCCCTATGATAGCATGTTTCAGCCTCTGATAGTCCATTATGCCCTCTGATAGTCTGTTACAGCCCTGTGCTAGTCTGTTATATCCCTGGTGATAGCATTTTACATCCTTCTGATATCATATCACAGCCCTTTTGCTTGTCTGTTTTTCACCCCTGATAGTCTGTTACAGGCGAGTGCTAGTCTTTTTAGCCTTTCCGATATTATGTAACAGCCCTTAGCTAGTCTGTTATATCCCTCTGAAATCATGTTACAGCCATGTCCTACTCAAATCAAATTCAAACCAAATTTTATTTGTCACATACACATGGTTAGCAGATGTTAATGCGAGTGTAGCGAAATGCGTTGTTTTCTAGTTCCGACAACGCAGTAATAACCAACGAGTAATCTAACCTAACAATTCACAACAACTACCTTATACACACAACAGTGTAAAGGGATGAAGAATTGTACATAAAGATATATGAATGAGTGATGGTACAGAACGCAATAGAAGATGCGGTAGATGGATCGAGTACAGTATATACATATGAGATGAAAGTAGGGTATGTAAAACATATAAAAGTGGCATTGTTTAAAGTGGCTAGTGATGACATGTATTACATAAAGATGCAAGATGCAGTAGATGGTATAGAGTAACAGTATACTACATATGAGATGAGTAATCTAGGGTATTGTAAACATTATTATTAAGTGGCATTGTTTAAAGTGGCTAGTGAAACAATTTTTACATACATTTTTCCAATTATTAAAGTGGCTGTTATATCCCTGTGATAGCATGTTATATCCCTCTGATAATGTGTAACAGCGCCTGTGCTAGTCTGAATATAGCCTCTGACAGCTGTTACGGCCCTGTGCGAGTCTGTTTTAGGCCTCTTGAAAGCATGTTACAGCCCTGTTGCAAGTCTGTTATGCAGCCCTGTATAGCATGTTACAGCCCTGTGATATTCTGTTTATGCCCTCTGATAGCATTGTACAGCCCTTGCTAGTCTAATGACACCCTGTGAAAGCATGTTACAGTCCTTTCTAGTCTTTTATAGGACCTGTGATATTCTGTTAGCCCTGTGATTGCCTGTTAGACCTCTGTGTAACGCACATCCGTCGGGGAAGAAGGAGAAGAGGACACAAGGTGCAGCTGTATAAGTGTTCATATTATTTAATAAAAATCACAAAACTTGACAAAACAACAAACACGACAACAACGAACAGTCCTGAAAAGGTGAAACAAACACAAAACAGGAAACAACCACCCACAAACACAGGTGGGAACAGGGCTACCTAAGTATGATTCTCAAATCAGTGACAACGATAACAGCTGCCTCTGATTGAGAAACCCATACCAGGCCAAACACACAGAAATCAAACAAGGACAACAATAGAACACCAGACATAGAAATGCCCACCCAAAATGGCCCACCACTTACGCCCTGACCAACAAAATATCTCTCTTTTTTCTGTTCTCACCCTCTGATAGCATATTACAGCTGAGTGCTAGTCTGTTATAGCCTTCCGATAGCATGTTACAGCCCTGTGCTAGTCTGTTATAGGCCTCTGATAGCATGTTACAGCCCTGTGATCGTCTGTTATATCCCTCTGAAATCATGTTACAGCCTTTTGCTAGTCTGTTATAGCATTCCCGAAAGCATGTTACAGCTCTGTTTTAGTCTGTTATATCACTCTGAAATCATGTTACAGCCTTGTGCTAGTCTGTTATATCCCTGTGATAGCATGTTACAGCCCTCTGATATCATGCTGTAGCCCTGTGCTAGTCTGATATAGCCTTTTAATAGCATGTTACATCCTTGTGATAGTCTGTTATATCCATGTGATAGTCTGTTAAATCCCTGTGATAGCGTGTTACAGCCCTTTGATATCATGCTATAGCCCTTTGCTAGTCTGCTATAGCCCTGTGATTACATGTTACAGCCCTCTGATATCATGCTATAGCCCTGTGCTAGTCTTTTACAGCCGTTTGATAGTCTGTTAAAGCCCTCTGATAGAATGTTACAATCCTGTGCTGGTCGGTTATAGCCTTGATAGCATGTTACAGTCCTGTGTTAGTCTGTTTCAGCCATTTGAAAGTCTTTTATAGTCCTCTGATAGCATGTTACTGCCCTCTTCTAGTCTGTTATAGCCCTGTGATAGTCTGTTATATCCCTGTGCTAGTCTGTTACAGCTCTTTGATATTCTGTTACAGCCGTTTGTGTCACGATGTCCGCCGAAGTCGGTCCCTCTCCTTGTTCGGGCGGTGTTCGGCGGTCAACGTCACCGGCCTTCTAGCCACCACCGATCTACTTTTCATTTGTTCTGTCTTTGTCTTACACACCTGGCTTCACTCAACCAATTACTTGTTTATTATTTAACCCTCTGTTCCCCATGTTTTGTTTGTGAGTGATTGTTCATTGTACATCAGTCCGTTTTTTGTGGGCTCGCTATGTTGCCTTGTATTATTGTATTTTTGAGTAAAGTACGTTGATTACTCATATCTGCTGTCCTGCGCCTGACTCTCTAAACCAGCTACACACAGGACCATTACAGTTTGATAGTCTTTTATAGCCCTCTGATAGAATGTTACATTCCTGTGCTGGTCGGTTATAGCCCTCTGATAGCATGTTACAGCCCTGTGCTAGTCTGTTAGAGCGCTGTGATTACATGTTACAGCCCTCTGATAGCATGTTACAGCCCTGTGCTAGTCTGTTATAGCCCTCTGATAGTCTGTTATAGCCCTGTGCTAGTCAGTTATAGCTCTTTGATAGTATTTNCTAGTCTGTTATAGCCCTCTGATAGTCTGTTATAGCCCTGTGCTAGTCAGTTATAGCTCTTTGATAGTATTTTACAATCCTGTGCTGGTCAGTTATAGCCCTCTGATAGCATGTCACAGCCCTGTGCTAGTTTGTTATAGCCCTGTGATAGCATGTTATAGCCCTGTGCTAGTCTGTATCAGCCCTATGACAGCATGTTTCAGCCCTCTGATAGTCCGTTATAGCCCTCTGATAGTCTGTTACAGCCCTGTGCTAGTCTGTTATATCCATCTAAAAGCATGTTACAGCCTTGTGCTAGTCTGTTTCAGCCCTATGATAGCATGTTTCAGCCCTCTGATAGTCCATTATTGCCCTCTGATAGTCTGTTACAGCCCTGTGCTAGTCTGTTATATCCCTGTGATAGCATTTTACATCCTTCTGATATCATATCACAGCCCTTTGCTTGTCTGTTTTCACCCTCTGATAGTCTGTTACAGGCGAGTGCTAGTCTGTTTTAGCCTTCCGATATTATGTAACAGCCCTTAGCTAGTCTGTTATATCCCTCTGAAATCATGTTACAGCCATGTCCTACTCAAATCAAATCAAACCAAATTTTATTTGTCACATACACATGGTTAGCAGATGTTAATGCGAGTGTAGCGAAATGCTTGTGTTTCTAGTTCCGACAACGCAGTAATAACCAACGAGTAATCTAACCTAACAATTTCACAACAACTACCTTATACACACAAGTGTAAAGGGATGAAGAATATGTACATAAAGATATATGAATGAGTGATGGTACAGAACGGCATAGGAAAGATGCGGTAGATGGTATCGAGTACAGTATATACATATGAGATGAGTAATGTAGGGTATGTAAACATATAAAAGTGGCATTGTTTAAAGTGGCTAGTGATACATTACATCAAGATGGCAAGATGCAGTAGATGGTATATAGTACAGTATATACATATGAGATGAGCAAAGTAGGGCATGTAAACATATAAAAGTGGCATTGTTTAAAGTGGCTAGTGATACATGTATTACATAAAGATGGCAAGATGCAGTAGATGGTATAGAGTACAGTATATACATATGAGATGAGTAATCTAGGGTATGTAAACATTATATTAAGTGGCATTGTTTAAAGTGGCTAGTGAAACAATTTTTACATACATTTTTCCATTATTAAAGTGGCTGTTATATCCCTGTGATAGCATGTTATATCCCTCTGATAATGTGTAACAGCCCTGTGCTAGTCTGATATAGCCCTCTGACAGTCTGTTACGGCCCTGTGCGAGTCTGTTTTAGGCCTCTGAAAGCATGTTACAGCCCTGTGCAAGTCTGTTATAGCCCTGTGATAGCATGTTACAGCCCTGTGATATTCTGTTATAGCCCTCTGATAGCATTGTACAGCCCTTTGGTAGTCTATTACAGCCCTGTGAAAGCATGTTACAGTCCTATTCTAGTCTGTTATAGGACCTGTGATATTCTGTTAGCCCTGTGATTGCCTGTTAGACCTCTGTGTAACGCACATCGTCGGGAGAAGGAGAAGAGGACCAAGGTGCAGCGTGATAAGTGTTCATATTATTTAATAAAATACACAACACTTGACAAAACAACAAACACGACAAACGAACAGTCCTGAAAGGTGAAACAAACACTAAACAGGAAACAACCACCCACAAACACAGGTGGGAACAGGCTACCTAAGTATGATTCTCAATCAGTGACAACGATAGACAGCTGCCTCTGATTGAGAACCATACCAGGCCAAACACACAGAAATACAAAACAAGGACAACATAGAACACCAGACATAGAATGCCCACCCAAATGCCCACCCACTTACGCCCTGACCAACCAAAATAGAGACATAAAAAGGATCTCTATGGTCAGGGCGTGACACTCTGATAACCTGTTACAGCCTTCAAAGAATGACAACACACAACTCAGCAACACAGTAATAAAGCACAGTACCGCCCTTGATGTAAAGAAATAGCCAATGATGTGTAAAAACCATGGATTGCTAAAGCCATGTATTAGCCAATTAGAGGTTTTGAAGCAACCCGTCAGCCTTATTGGCACTCCCCAGAAGAAGCAATCCTCCATTGGAATAAATCGAATTATATAGTATTTCAATTAAATGTTTCAAGGACAAAATTACATGTATTGAAATATTTTTGTTGTTGTAGTGGGGACAGTAACATCAGAACTTAAAAAAATATATACTTTAAGGAAAATGTGTTCATATTTGTTTTCATTTTTTATTTGTATGTTTAGCTCACATAATATAATTAAAAAGTATGCGTTAAGGTGTATGTAATATAATAACTTTTGCCAAATCAAATCTAGACATTAAAGACTAATAAATACATTTCGATAGCTTTCAAAACATTTTTTACTATGTTGGGGGAGTGCCAAGATAGAGGCGTGTTGGCTTCAAAACAGCTCCCCTTATCGGTCATCTTGTGTATACACAATTATGAACACCTGCTCTTTCCATGACATAGACTGACCAGGTGAAACATATGATCCCTTGTTGATGTCACTTGTTAAATCCACTTCAATCAGTGTAAATGAAGATGAAGAGACAGGTTAAAAAATGATTTTTAAGCCTTAAGACGATTGAGACATGGCTGAATCGAGTCCTCAATCTTTTAACAGCAGACTATTTTCACACTTTGCTTTGTTGGCAGCATTTCTACTGGGCCTCCTGTATATATGTAGTAAAGATATCTTCATTAAAGGGCCATGAAGAGTACAGCGTAATGCCTTATACTGTTAGTATAACAGTAATCTTTTTTGGTATTCATTATTGATCTATGATTTGTATGCACTTTTTGCACTTGTAGTAAATAGTATGAAAAATAGTACATTAGTAATTTTCAAATTTCATATGCTATGAACAACCTATTCATAAAAAATAAGGGAATAGGGCTTGATTTAAAAAATATATTATATATAATCTACATACACCACAGGAGGTTGGTGGCACCTTAATTGGAAAGGACGGGCTCGTGGTAATGGCTGGAGCGGAATCGGTGGAATGGTATCAAATGCCATTCCATCTGCTCCGTTCCAGCCATTATTATGAGCCGTCCTCCCCTCAGCAGCCTCCACTGACATATATTCACCATCAACTGTACAATTGACATGCTATAACATTTCAGCTGCCTTATTACTGTAAACATTTTTTATATAACAAGTGGTCAGGTAAAATCTGTCTCATTTCCTGATGCACTACTGTCATTAATTGTTGTCTCTCTCCCCCTGTGAACGAACGTCAGAATTGGCCAGCGACTTCACAGATTCTTCACAGTCTCAGCTTTCATCTAATATAACGTTTTTGATGTACACAAAGTGGTTTTGTTTCACATTTTCAAATTGTTTTAATGTTTTCTTTTTTAAATTCGATATAAATGTATCTGTGTTTACCGTAGAACGATGGGAATACTTCCTATTGCTGTAGTAGACTCTCAGCGCTATGCAGCTTGTGATGTACCGTTCCACCACAAATTGACGGATGGCCCGATCAGCGAATCAACTTTACATACACCATGGCTGTGGGTATGTAACCCGTGCCCCAGAGGCATCCGAAGACAACTGAATAGAAGCAGGAAAGCGAACAATCGCAAAGCAATTTGGCCTAACTGAAGTTGATTTAAAAGCAAATTACCTTGATATGCCTTGATAAAACAATTAAATTATATCGAAAGTCCCCTAAGTAGGTTACTTAAAATTTAAGAGGAAGTAACTATTTAAATGTAATAGTATAGTTCAGAGAAATAATGTATTAAGATATTTGTTTCCTTGCCTCGTTACAGTCTATGGACTGCTCTAAAGAGTGACTGCAATGCATACTTTGATTTTGGTAGAAGTCACTGCCAAGAAAGGCTAATGTTAGCATTTTCAGACGAAAAACATTACTCAGTCTGAAGTGACACATCACACTATTACAACAGTATGACTGTTTAGAAATACAATGTTCAATTTGTTTTCTTTTGCAGAAAAGTAGTGATCAAAATTAGTGCACTTTATAGGGAATATTGTGCAGGGTTCGGGTCAATTTGACATTTCTGAATGTAATTAAATTCAACCCATGAATTTGAATTTGGCACACCAAAAAGGAAGCAGAATTTGTATTGAATTTGAATTCTGCTTCCTGTGGGGTGTGGCCAATTCAAATACAACAATTTAATTGGAATGTAAGATCAATTCGCAATCAATTCAGAATTGAACATAACCCTGAAATGGTTATATTTGGGACCCAGCTCACGTTGATCGTTCATTATACCATATGCCATGCTGTGCTTCTACAGTACATGCCTGGGACACTCTTTTCACAAAGTAGCCCTGCTCACTACAAGGTAAACTTAGCATGCCACAACTCTGAATCACACCTCCTTATAATCCCATTCGCCAGGTAGACCTGAACATGCCTTGGGTAAATCAGTCTCCAATTGTGTGAGATTTTGAACTCCTGCTGATCACAAAAGCTATGTACCTCTCCAACTTTCCCAATTTAAGCGGGCACTTTTAAGACGACGCTAACACCGGCTTTCCCTGAGTGTAATCCAGGCTTCTGATCACACAGCAAGCAGCTCTATCCACTATGCTGCTGATAAAAATACCTAGCCTGTCTCTGCCTCAGCCCAAGGCTGGTAGTGAACCAGAGGATGAACAGAGGATGACCAGGAGGTGATGTGTGTTAGAACACAGTTGTGGACAATAGAAATGTGTTTCCTTTTGCAACGCCTTGTCACAAGAACTCGCCGTTTACCTGGGTGTGTATTATACCATGCAACAATGGTATTTTCATTCCCACTGATGTGTGGTGATTGTGGTTTATCTACTGTAAGCTGTATGTAAGTCATATTTGCCAGTTAATAAAGTGCTGCTTAACACATTAATTAAAAGTAACTAATAGATGCACACACACACGATATGTTAATGTTTTTAATTGAATGTAAATGGTAAGGTCTTTTGTCTGTAATGTCTTTTTCGTTATATGTCGGACCCCAGTAAGACTAGCTGTTGACATTACCGTCGACTAATGGGATCCTAATAAATCTAATCAATCAAACAGTAATAACATGTACATATTATTCATTATTTGTTTTAAATATGGGGTAACATCTAACTGAACCTTTGGCATTTCAAACTGTCGAGTGTCTCAACAATCCGATAATAATATTTTAACAAAGTTGATTTCAATCATAATCAAAAACAACAGTCTCCTCATATTGTTTCAGCTGAAAGCCATTTTAACGGATAGCAACAACAACTGGATCTTTGTTCTCTGTGTCTTCTGCAATCTAACCTCCTGCTTTTAATTGCTGACATTTAATCAATAGATGCAAATGACAAAGGAGACCTATTATTCCTGTATTCATCAATCTCGGGAGACAAAATACAAGCTTGTAGGATAATTATATGGCACAAGGTTCTCTGTAAAGGTCAAAAAGTAGTTTGTTCAGGGGATCAGTATCATGATTGGTTGCCATATCGGGCAGAGAGCCAAAGTAAATGCTATGCTAGCTTAGGTTGTTGCCGCTCTCCAGGTTTAAATAGATGTGTACACACTTACAGACAGAAACCCACAGGCACCCACACACAGACTGTGTTGTAGTCAACGTTCTTCGTATCTTGTCCCATTTGCATGGAAGCACTTGCACATTTTCTTTGATCATTCAAATGTCATAAGATGATAGTGTAGGATACGGCTACCTACCCATAAGGCTACCTACATCTTCCATGTCTTAAAGTTCCCAAAAGCCTATGGGATATTACAGTATCTTTTTTACATGCGTGCATCACAAAAGAGAGCGCATGGAGCATTTCAAGCTGGAGTGAGCAACACCTGCTAGCTGGCCTTTAGAGTACAGGGCAATGGGAGTTGATTAATCATACTATGACAGTCCATCCACCAGATACCAAATTTAATTATGAAAGCGATAAATAACGTTTTCTAGGACTGTACAGATCATCTGGCTCTCTCAGGATCCACAACTGGTGAGTTATCTTCCCGGGCACATCACATTTATGGAGCCTTGTGATGGATGGCTAACCAGACACTTTTATGGCTGAAATATTTATTTACCAAGCACCCCTAATAAATAAAACACATCCATTATCTTTCGTATACTGCACGTCCGATCCAAAATTGTAGTCATCAGGAATAATTTCTCACTTTTTGCAAATAAATGTGTGGATATTCTATTAAAATATGTTTCCTAATGATACAAATAACCCGAAACAAGTTTTCGATCATATTGAACTCAAATTAACACAACTTCTGATTCTGAGAAAATGTATGTAATTTACTGTTATTTGCGGCTGTAAGCAAATCATTGTAAAAAATATTCAGCTATCATTCATCACTCAGTTTACCATCTGCAGGGCACTAAATCCCCAGCAGGAGTGATCATTGGGGTCCCTATTCAAACATGTACACACTCAGCATGAGAAACGCTACTGTAGCTACTGTACTATCGAAACTACAACTGTCCGTTGTTGAAACACTACTAATGCTAGCATTACTATTACTGACACTACTTGGTAGCTTTTAAAAAATATCTTATTATCAACATGTGTACCATTCATCCATAGCTCATCTAGTCGTTTTATAGTTTATTCTCTCTTTCTTGTTGTGTTCTTGGAGTTATTTTGCAGTGATAACAGCTCCCTGAATGGAACTTCCTCAAACAGATACAACGTGGCAGCTTGAAGGCTGCAAACAACAAAGCGAGGCGAGTGAATATACCCTGGATACTTTACGCGTCAAGACATATTTGAAAGATTTACAAGGGAAAGGGGGGAGAGAGAAAAAAAAGTATAATAAATTCAGCAGCAGGCGTAGACATTATATCCATGTATCACCTGCTACGGTGCCGGGAATAAAAGGCCTCTATGAATGCAGTCTATTACCGACAGAGGCTGCTAACCACGTGCCACTGTTGATTTCTCAGAGCAGTCGATACATTGAGCAAGGCCACAGCATGGCAGCAGCATTGTACGTCCCCCCCCATTTAAACAGCTCACATTGGTTCTAAGTGTCACACTTTGGTCCAACGGTTGAGCGATTTCTCATGATTCTCTTCTGTGTATAAATTCTGTGTATTTATGCGCTTGCCATGCGTAAAATGCAGAGGGGACAGGGGCCGTCTGTGCTGATCAGATGATGACAGTCATAAAGATCATGGTGCTGCTTTGGTGCACATTGAACCAACCAATATCGCCACTGATACTGTTGCGTAGCCTATTGGAGAGTTTTCATCTATATTTTTCGTAGCTGTCTATTTACCACCATAAACCGATGATGGCACTAAGACCGCACTCAACGAGCTGTATAGAGCCATAAGGAAGCAAGAAAATGCTCACCCAGAGGCGGCACTCCTACTGGCCGATGACTTTAATGCAGGAAAATTGAAATTTGTTTTACCTCATTTCTACCAGCATGTCACCTGTCCAACTAGAGGTGAAAAAACTCTAGATAACCTTTACTCCACACACAGAGACATATATAAAGCTCTCCCTCACTCTCCATTTGGCAAATCTGATTAATACTCTATCCTCCTGATTCCTGCTTACAAGCAAAAACTTAAACAAGAAGTACAAGTGAGTCTCTCAATACGGAAGTGGTCCGATGAAGCAGATGCTAAACTACAGGTCTGTTTCGCTAGCACAGACTGGAATATGTTACGAGACTCATCCGATGGCATTGAGGAGTTTACCAGATCAGTCACCAGCTTAATTAATAAGTACATTGATGACATTGTCCCCACAGTGACCATACGTACATATCCCGACCAGAATCCATGGATTACAGGGAACATCCGCACTGAGCTAAAGGCTAGAGTTGCCACTTTCAAGTAGGCTCCTCAGAGGAGGAAGGGGAGGACCATCCTCCTCAGTGAACTTCATAAAAAAAGCGTTTAAAACATTATCCTTTTTAGATAAACTATACTAAATATATTCACATTTCACCAAATAATTGATTAAAACATACTGTTTTGCAATGAAGGTCTACAGTAGCCTCAACAGCACTAGAGTAGCACCATGGTGCAGCCGGAGGACAGCAATCTTCCGTCCTCCTCTTGCTACATTGACTTCAATACAAAACCTAGGAGGCTCTTGGTTCTCACCCCCTTCCATAAACTTACACTACCGGTCAAAAGTTTTAGAACACCTACTCATTCAAGGGTTTTTATTTTTACTATTTTCTACATTGTAGAAAAGTAGTGAAGACATCAACACTATGAAAAAACACATATGGAATCATGTAGTAACCAACAAAGGGTTAAAAAAAAATAAATTTTTTGATTGGGGGGGGGGGGGCATTTGCCTTGATGAACAGCTTTGCACACTCTTGGCATTCTCTCCACCAGCTACATGAGGAATGCTTTCCCACAGTCTTGAAGGAGTTCCCACGTATGCTGAGCATTTGTTGGCTGCTTTTCCTTCACTTTGCGGTCCAACTCACCCAAACCATCTCAATTAGGTTGACGTGGGATGATTGTGGAGGCCAGGTCATCTGATGCAGCATTCCATCACTCTCATTTTTGGTCAATAGCCCTTACACAGCCTGAGGTGTGTTTTGGGTCAGTGTTCTGTTGAAAAAACAATGATAGTCCCAACAGCAAAACAGATGGGATGGCGTATCGCTGCAGAATGCTGTAGTAGCCATGCTGGTTAAGTGTGCCTTGAATTCTAAATAACACGCACAGTGTCACAGCAAGCACCCCATACATCACACTCCCTCCTCATGCTTCATGGTGGGAACCTCATATGCGGAGATCCCATTAACACTACTCTGCATCTCACAAAGACACGGCGGTTTGAACCAAAAATCTCAAATTTGGACTCATTAGACCAAAGGACAGATTTCCACCTGTCTAATGTCCATTGCTCGTGTTTCTTGGCCAAGCAAGTCTCTTTCTTATGGGTGTCCTTTAGTGTGGTTTCTTTGCAGCAATTCAACCATGAAGGCCTGATTCACGCAGTCTCCTCTGAACAGCTGATATTGAGATGTGTCTGTTACTGAACTCTGTGAAGCATTTATTTGGGCTGCAATCTGAGGTGCAGTTAACTCTAATAACTTATCCCTGCAGCAGAGGTGACTGTGAGTCTTCTTTTCCTGTAGCGGTCCTCATGAGAGCCTGTTGCATCATAGCGCTTGATGGTTTTAGCGACTGGTTTTTGCGACTTTCAAAGTTCTTGAAATGTTCCGTATTGACTGTCCTTCATGTCTTAAAGTAATGATGGACTGTCATTTCTCTTCGCATATTTGAACTGTTCTTGCATAATATGGACTTGGTATTTTACCAAATAGGGTTATTTTCTGTATACCACCTTATTTACAGTACTTGTCACAACACAACTGATTGGCTCAAACGCATTAAAAAGGAAAGAATTCCACAAATAAATTTTTAACAACAACTTTTAATTGAAATACATTCCAGGTGACTACCTATGAAGCTGGTTGAGAGAATGTCAAGAGTGTGCAATCTGTCATCAAGGCAATGGGTGGCTATTTTGAATAATCTCAAATTAAAATATATTTGAATTTGTTTAGCCCTTTTTTGGTTACTACATGATTCCATGTGTTATTTCATAGTGTTCATGTCTTCACTATTATTCTACAATGTAGAAAATAGTCAAATAAAAATCCTTGAATGAGTAGGTGTTCTAAAACTGGGTTGTGTATTATACCATGCAACAATGTTTTTCATTCCCACTGATGTGTGGTGATTGTGGTTTATCTACTGTAAGCTGTATGTAAGTCATATTTGCCAGTTAATAAAGTGCTGCTTAACACATTAATTAAAAGTAACTAATAGATGCGCACACACACTATATGTTAATGTTTTTAAATGAATGTAAATTGTAAGTTCTTTTGTCTGTAATGTATTTTCGTTATATGTCGGACCCCAGTAAGACTAGCTGTTGCCATTAGCGTCGACGAATGGGGAAAAATAACAATGTGGTTATTTTACACCTGCTGTTTACGAAGCATGTGACAAATACCATTTTATTTGATTCCTAAAGCACACACATATCTTATGGATCTACAGTTAATATCACAGTGGTTCTAAATTGGATCTCTACAGTGGATCTCTACCATTGAATCCCTAGCATAACTGCTTATATTACCACACTGTTATATTTTTTTCTCAGTAGAAACACTGATGTAGAATACAGTATATAATAACATATCGGCCTACTGCAGGGTTCCCCAACTGGCGGCCCATGGTCCGAATTTGGCCCGCTGGAGGTTTTATTTGGCCAACCATTTTTTGGGGGGGTGGTAGAGTTATCATTGTTGGACATAAAAAACTGTAAAAACACCAGAAAATCAGCTCCAATTTGGGAAATCTGTTCTTAAGTATTTCCACACATAATAGAGAGATATGTGTGATTGTATACAACTGTAAGCAAGGTTTGAAATTATGTTTATTTTTTTATATATTATATCTGTTTGGGCTTCATGCGGTCAATTTGCAGTCTAAAAATGATTTGTAATTATGTTCTGGCCCCCCAATCATCCGCTCAAGAAAAAAATCGTCCCACGGCTAAATCTAGTTGATGATCCCTGGCCTACTGTATACGAATCATTTTCTCAGTAAATACAAACTCGACACTGGGAGAATAGAGTAGTAATAGAATATTCTACTTAAGTACTAGAAACTGTAGCTATTTTGCATTATACACAATCCGATCTATTTCTGTGATTAGATACATCTACATTGCCCTTGTTTAGTTATAAATAGTGTGGTTTATTATTAATGCTGTTTCTCTTTCGCTGCAGGTGCGGACCCAGAGTGAGAATGTTGCACCCACCTCCATAACGGGATTTAGCCTACGTTGCCTCATTAAGATACCAGCCTCACAGTATATCATCTCAACCAGATAGAACTGTGCCATTGGTGACACTAGCATTTTTCCTCCACGTTGTTAGTGACCGAACCAACGTCCTGTCTTAATTACTGAACTATTTTTCCAGGCTGGTGTGTTGCGTCTAACTCATTATTCACCCTCAATTATATGATGGCCATGTCCTCCAGACTTAATTACTTCTTCTGCTAAGAAGATAAATTAATTTCCTGATTAACCCTTGCACCCCTGAAGAGGCCGGCTGGTCTGACACAAAACTCAGTACCACTGGTAACAACGATATCATTAGCCAGGTGACTTATTTCTGGCCTTTGTTATTCTCTGTTTATGCAATGGATGCATATACAGTTAGCCTGGTTGATGCCACCCACATAGTGCACAGTGAAGGAGGGCTGTGACCTACTGGTCTGGACAGGAGTCCATTTGTTGGTGCAATATTCACCCAGAAATTGATCAAGCTTTAATTGGTTCTCTCAAACAGTTATTATTTTCTGGATGGGTGCAGAGACCTCATTGTTTGGTTTTATAAATCTAACACTTCTACTTGTAGGGCGCGGTACTCAGGGGCTGTGTGGCTGTACATGTGGGGGTTTTTTTCACAGGAAGGCTAAGATCTGATCTAGCGCTAACCTAAATAAGGTATTTCTGTTTATTATTTTTGATGAATTCGCAAACATTTCTAAAAACCAGTTTTCGCTTTGTCATTATGGGTTATTGTGTGTAGATTGATGAGGAAAAACAATAATGTAATCCATTTTAGGAGAAGGCGTAACGTAACAAAATGTGGAAAAAGTCAAGGGGTCTGAATACTTTCCGAATGCAGCGTATACTGTATTCTAGTCTCATCCTATATAACTACTGCTGTACACACCTTTTCTATTCATATACTGTCCATACTGTCTATACACACCATCATATACATATATACAGTATATTCATACTGAGCAAAATTATAAATGAAACATGCAACAATTTCAAAGATTTTACTGAGTTACAGTTCATATGAGGAAATCAGTCAATTGAAATACATGTATTAGGCCCTAACCTATTGATTTAACATGAATGGGCAGGGGTGCAGCCATGGGTGGGCCAGGCCCAGCCAATCACCATGAGTTTTTCCTCACATAAGGGCTTTATTACAGACAGAAATACTCCTCAGCATCCCCCCATCCCCCTTCAGACGATGCCGCAGGTGAAGAAGCCGGATGTGGAGCTCCTGGGCTGGCGTGGTTACATGTCGTCTGTGGTTGTGAGGCTGGTTGGACGTACTGCCAAATTCTGTAAACAACGTTGGAGACAGCTTATGGAAGAGAAATTAAAATTCAGTTCTTTGGCAACAGCTCTGGTGGACATTCCTGCAAAACTTGAGACATCAGTGATATTGTGTTGTGTGACAAAACTGCACATTTTAAAGTGGCCTTTTATTGTCCCTAGCACAAGCTGCACCTGTGTAATGATCATGCTGTTTAATCAGCTTCTTGATATGTAACACCTGTCAGGTGGATGGATTAACTTGGCAAATGATAAATGCTCATTAACAGGGATGTTAACAAACATTTGCACAAAATTTGAGAGAAATAAGCTTTTTGTGCATATGGATAATGTCTGGGATCATTTATTTCAGCTCATGAAACATGGGACCAACACTTTACATGTTGTGTTTTTATTTTTGTTCAGTGTAGTTTATTCCAGACTCTGACATTGCTCGTTCTGATATTTCTTAATTCCTATTATTTGTGTGTATTGTTTTGTATTGTTAGGTATTACTGCACTGTTGGAGCTGGAAACATAAGCATTTCGTTACACCTGCAATAACATCTGCAAAATGATGTGTTCCAGTCACCAATAAAATGAGATTTTATTTGATTTTGAGTAAGAAAGACAGAGAGAACCGATCAGTAAAAGCACAGAACCCTTAATTATCGACACCAAGTGGCAACAACATCAAACAGCCTCTCCAGACTCTGAAGTCAGGGGGACTTAAAGTTTGGTATGAGCCAGACCAATAGACAGTTACTGCTGTGTGGCAACTGATACTTACTTATTCCTTTTCATTTCTAGGTGGAACAAGGCTTCCACTAGAGTGCCACTGCTGCCGATATTCTGCCTTTTTGGAGATCGTTTTCCCCAGGCCACCGTCCCTCATCTCCTTCTCCATTTTTCTTTGACAGGTTTCCTTTGGACAGTCACACAACTAATAAGAGGGATGAAAGGTGTAAATGACAAACATTATTTGAAGACAATTGATAGCTTCCAAATAGTAATCACTCTTACTCTAGAATGTATATTACTTTGGTACCTATCTCAAACCCCCTCACCACTACTTCCAGAATGAGGGCACGGCGTCTCCAGTTTGAATTCAAACATAAACTTAGTTAAACATGACCTTCATGTATTTATAATGAACATAGTACATTTGGAAATAGATTACATTGTGGTGACCAAGTATTTGTTGCAATCTCTCATAAAGAGGACTTTGGCTGCGTGGATAAGTTACAGGTATATTTTAATTAGCATTGGTGGAGGGTTGCTCTGGGCCGTTTGCCATCTCTCTCCCACCAATGTGACATGTCCTCTGATTACTGGCATTATGGCACATTTGCGGTTGATAATCAGTCTCAGTTTCATGCTAAATTTCTCATTACGCTGCTGGAGATGTCACTTTGGCTCCCAGTCTGCATTAATAGGCTTTAATCTAGATCAGTGTGTGTGTGTGTGTGTGTGTGTGTGTGTGTGTGTGTGTGTGTGTGTGTGTGTGTGTGTGTGTGTGTGTGTGTGTGTGTGTGTGTGTGTGTGTGTGTGTGTGTGTGTGTGTGTGTGTGTGTGTGTGTGGGTTCACACGTATTTGTGTGTCTGTGCATTTGTGTGTGCGTTGACAAAAAGGCTGCCTGCTGTATGCCACAAACGTCAGGTATAATCTTGTAAAGAACCCCCAAGAGGACACTTGTTTAATAATCACCCTTCATAGTTCATCATGTCAGATTGGAGGAGAATGATTAGCTTCTACCTAGGCGCAGCTCCATTCTCGTATATCAGCCTCTACGTAAAACACAGGGACATTTGTCAATCAAAAGTATAAAGTATAAATTTAGGTCAGTTGTATATTAAATTGTAGGTCAGTTATGCATTATTGTGTAATGTCTTTTAGTGTTGTATAAATGATTACATTAAATGTGAGTTTTGGGGTTTATACTGAAGAATGTGGCACTGTAGGGACAACTTGCAATCAAATTTCAGATCTCGTCATCATTAATTACTTAAATAATAACTGCACCTGGATTCTGAGTCTGTACAGTCTCATTTGCTTCAATCACTTGAAAAATAATTCACTGAGTGAAAGAAAACACGTATAGTCTAATCAACATCTTTCAGAATCTGACTGAGACCAAAACTGTGATCAAATCTGTTGCGGGGAAATGTATCTGACTGAATATACCCAAATCCTATAAGTCGCGCCATCAATTCACTTCTGACAGTTATCACGACGCAGTACCAATTTTTCTCAGTCAGTCACTTGTTTTGTTTGTAGCCCCAGAGGACCGTTTCTGTTTCATGATTGAATCGTGTCATTAGAACAGGAAAGATTATCAAAAATATACTTAATCAGCAAGTTACATTTGATGTACTGTAGTTTCCCATTAATGATAATATTCATAGCGATCTTTAATTAACTAGCTTTTTTGTAGGAGACAGATTAAGAAAACAAAAGTATCAAGAATGAAAAAAACGTTTTAATTACATAGTTAATTATTGCAATGAAAGGTAACAATGTTGTATAAATGAGACTGAAACTTAAAATTCAGCTTATCATTATGTTTTATAAATATAACTAGTTTCTAGCATAATATACACTACATCGAACATTTCATTCCAAAATCATGGGCATTAATATGGAGTTGGTCCCCCCTTTGCTGCTATAACAGCCTCCACTCTTCTGGGAAGGCGTTCCACTAGATGTTGGAACATTGCTGTGGGGACTTGCTTCCATTCAGCCACAAGAGCATTAGTGAGGTCGGGCACTGATGTTGGGAAATTAGGCCTGGCTCACATTCAGCTCTTCAATTCATCCCAAAGGTGTTCGATGGGGTTGAGGTCAAGGCTCTGTGCAGGCCAGTCAAGTTCTTCCACACCGATCTCGACAAACAATTTCTGTATGGATCTCGCTTTGTGCACGGGGGCATTGTTATGCTGAAACAGGAAAGGGCCTTCCCCAAACTGTTGCCACAAAGTTGGAAGCAGAGAATCGTTTAGAATGTCATTGTATGTTGTAGCATTAAGATTTTTCCTGGAACCAAGGGACCTAGCACGAACCATGAAAAACAGCCCCAGACCATTATTCCTCCTCCACCAAACTTTACAGTTGGCACTATGCATTCGGGCATATAGCGTTCTCCTGGCATCCGCTAAAACCAGTTTAATCCGTCGGACTGACAGTTGGTGAAGCATGATTCATCACTCCAGAGAATGCGTATCCACTGCTCCAGAGACCAATGGCGGCGAGCTTCGGCTGGAGTGGTGTAAAAAAAATATTTTTATGATGCTCCCGACGAACAGTTCTTGTGCTGACGTTGCTTCCAGAGGCAGTTTGGAACTTGGTAGTGAGTGCTGCAACCGAAGACAGATTATTTTTTACGTGCTTCAGCACTCGGCGGTTCTGTTCTGTGAGCTTGTGTGGCCTACCACTTTGCGGCTGAGCCATTGTTGCTCCTAGATGTTTCCACTTCACAATAACAGCACTTACAGTTGACAGGGGCAGCTCAAGCAGAGCAGAAATTTGATGAACTGACTTGTTGGAAAGTTGGCATCCTATGACAGTGCCACATTGAAAGTCACTGAGCCCTTCAGTAAGGTAATTCTACTGCCAATGTTTGTCTATGGAGACTACATGGCTGTGTGCTCGATTTTATACACCTGTCAGCAACGGGTGCAAATGAAATAGCAATATCGACAAATTTGAAGGGGTGTCCACATACTTTTATATATTATGTATATATATATATATATATATATACAGTTGAAGTCGGAAGTTTACATACACTTAGGTTGGAGTCATTAAAACTCCTTTTTCAACCACTCCACAAATTTCTTGTTAACAAACTATAGTTTGGGCAAGTCGGTTAGGACATCTACTTTGTGCATGACACAAGTAATTTTTCCAACAATTGTTTACAGACAGATTATTTCACTTATTTCACTTTCACTGTATCACAATTCCAGTAGGTCAGAAGTTTACATACACTAAGTTGACTGTACCTTTTAAACAGCTTGGAAAATTCCAGAAAATTATGTCATGGCTTTAGAAGCTTCTGATAGGCTAATTGACATCATTTGAGTCAATTGGATGTGTACCTGTGGATATGTTTCAAGGCCTACCTTCAAACTCAGTGCCTCTTTGCTTGACATCATGGGAAAATCAAAAGAAATCAGCCAAGACCTCAGAAAAGAATTGTAGACCTCCACAAGTCTGATTCATCGTTGGGAGCAGTTTCCAAACGCCTGAAGGAACCACGTTCATCTGTACAAACAATAGTACGCAAGTATAAACACCATAGGACCACGCAGCTGTCATACCACTCAGGAAGGAGACGCGTTCTGTCTCCTAGAGAGGAATGTACTTTGGTGCGAAAAGTGCAAATCAATCCCAGAACAACAGCAAAGGACCTTGTGAAGATGCTGGAGAAAACAGGTACAAAAGTATCCATATCCACAGTAAAACGAGTCCTATATCGACATAACCTGAAAGGCAGGTCAGCAAGGAAGAAGCCACTGCTCCATAATTGTCATAAAAAAGCCAGACTACGGTTTGCAACCTCACATGGGGACAAAGATTGTACCTTTTGGAGAAATGTTCTCTGGTCTGATGAAACAAAAATAGAACTGTTTGGCCATAATGACCATCGTTATGTTTGGAGGAAAAAGGGGGAGGCTTGCAAGCCGTAGAACACCATCCCAACCGTGAAGCATGGGGGTGTCACGCCCTGACCTTAGAGATCCTTTTTATGTCTCTATTTTGGTTTGGTCAGGGTGTGAGTTGGGGTGGGTATTCTATGTTCTATTATTTGTATTTCTATGTTTTGACCGGGTAGGGTTCTCAATCAGGGACAGCTGTCTATCGCTGTCTCTGATTGAGAACCATACTTAGGTAGGCCTTTTTCCCACCTGTCTTTGTGGGAAGTTGACTTTGTTTATGGCTCATAGCCTTTAGCTTCATGGTTTGTTTTGTAGTGTTTATTGTTTTGTCAGCATCATTTTTCAAATAAAATAATATGTACGCTCACCACGCTGCACCTTGGTCCAGTTCATTCAACGGCCGTGACAGAACTTCCCACCACCAACGGACCAAGCAGCGTGGTAAGGAGGAGCAGCGTGTTCAGGATTCATGGACTTGGGAGGAAATCTTGGATGGTAAGGGACCCTGGAGACAGGCTGGGGAGTATCGCCGTCCACGGGAGGAACTGGAGGCAGCGAAAGCAGAACGGCAGCGTTACGAGGGAACACGGCTGGCAAGGAAGCCCGAGAGGCAGCCCCCAAAAAATGTTGGAGGGGGGGTACACGGTGAGTTTGGCTGAGTCAGGTTGAAGACCTGAGCCAACTCCCCGTGCTTACCGTGGCGAGCGTCGTACTGGTCAGGCACCGTGTTATGCGGTGGAGCGCACGGTGTCTCCAGTACGCGTTCTTAGCCCGGTGCGCTACATTCCAGCTCCCCGCATCTACCGGGCTAGGGTTAGCATCCAGCCAGGACGGGTTGTGCCAGCCCTGCTCTCCAGACCTCTAGTGCTCCTCCTCGGCCCAGTATATCCTGCGCCGGCTCTGCACATTGTGTCTCCGGTACGTCTGCACAGCCCATTTGCAGGGTGAAGATGATCACCCAGCCAGGACGGGTTGTGCAGGCTCCAAGCTCGAGACCTCCAGTGCGCCTCCACGGCCCAGTGTATCCGGTGCCTCTGCCAAGGACAAGGCCTCCTGTATGTCTCTCCAGCCTGGTGAGTCCTGTGCCTGCGCCCATAACTAATCTTCCTGTATGTCTCCCCAGCCTGGTGGGCCCTGTGGCAGCTCCACGTACCAGACTGCCCATACGTCTCCTCACTCCAGTAATGATCCATGGCACGACGCCTCCAGTGATGATCCATGGCAAGAAGCATCCAGTGATGATCCATGGCACGAAGCCTCCAGTGATGATCCATGGCAAGAAGCCTCAGGTGCTGATGCATGGCATGAAGCCTCCAGTGAAGATCCATGGCAAGAAGCCTCCAGTGATGATCCATGGCAAGAAGCCTCCAGTGATGATCCATGGCACGAAGCCTCCAGCGATGATCCATGGCACGAAGCCTCCAGCTAGAAGTCATTGCACGAAGCTTCCAGCGACGTTCTCCGGTCCGGAGCCCCCAGCGACGGTCTCCGGTCCGGAGCCCGCAGCGACGATGCCCAGTCCGGGGCCCACAACGAGGGTGCCCAGTCCAGGGCCCGCAACGAGGGTGCCCCGTCCGGAGCCCGCAACGAGGGTGCCCAGTCCGGGGCCCGCTACGAGGGTCCCCAGTCCGGGGCCCGCAACGAGGGTTCCCAGTCCGGGGTCGGCGACGAGGGTCCCCGCACCAGAGGTGCCACCAAAGTGGGGTGAGCCAGTGGTGGAGCGGGGTCTACGTCCCACACCTGAGCCGCCACCGCGGATAGATGCCCACCCAAACGCTCACGACGCTTGCACCTTGGTCCTCTTCCTTCAACAGCCGTGACAGGGGGTGGCAGCATCATGTTGTGGGGGTGCTTTGCTGCAGGAGGGACTGGTGCACTTCACAAAATAGATAGCACCAAGAGGAAGGAAAATGATGTGGATATATTGAAGCAACATCTCAAGACATCAGTCAGGAATTTTAAGCTTGGTCGCAAATGGGTCTTCCAAAGGAACAATGACCCCAAGCATACTTCCAAAGTTGTGTCAAAATGGCTTAAGGACAACAAAGTCAAGGTATTGGAGTGGCCATCACAAAGCCCTGACCTCAATCATCGAGAAAATATGTGGGCAGAACTGAAAAAGTGTGTGCGAGCAAGGCGGCCTACAAACCTGACTCAGTTACATCAGCTCTGTCAAGAGGAATGGGTCAAAATTTACCCAACTTATTGTGGGAAGCTTGTGGAAGGCTACCCGAAATGTTTGACCCAAGTTAAATAATTTAATGGCAACCACCCAAATACTAATTGAGTGTATGTAAACTTCTGACTAACTGGGAATGTGATGAAAGAAATAAAAGCTTAAATAAATAATTCTCTCTACTCTTATTCTGACATTTCTATTTCTTAAAATAAGTAGTGATCCTAACTGACCTAAGACAGGGAATTGTGAAAAACTGAGTTTAAATGTATTTGGCTAAGGTGTATGTAAACTTCCAACTTCAACTCTCTCTCTCTATATATATATATATATATATATATATATATATATATATATATATATATATATATATATATATAATGTGTGTATTCGTATTCCTGAATGCCTATTGATAGAGTTGTGGTGAGAAGTGCATCACTTGTCCCTTGGCACTGTTCCATGCTTGTGCAATTTCACTGATATTGATTTATTTTTAGCTCTTCCTAAAATGTTAAGACAAGGTGGGTATTGGAGGGGAGTTAGAGAGACAGAAACAGAGACAGAAACAGAGACAGAGACAGAGACAGTTAGATATTGTGAAATGGAACGTCTTGTGTCATTTTTAGAGTGCTGTGACTAAATCCGAGTGTCCTCTTTGTCTCGTCTAACATATGAACTGATTTGGCCAGAGACCTTCATATACAGTGCCTTCGAAAAGTATTCAGACCGGTTAACTTTTTTCACATTTTGTTACGTTACAGCCTTATTATAAAATTGATTAAATTGTTTTATTCCCCACATCAATCAACACACAATACCTCATAATGACAAAGCAAAAACAAGTTTGTAGAAATTTCTGCTAATTTATAAAAAAAACAATAAACTTATATATCACATTTACATAAGTATTCAGACCCTTTACTCAGTACTTTGTTGATGCACATTTGGCAGCGATTACAGCATCGAGTCTTCTTGGGTAAGACGTTACAAGCTTGGTACACCTGTATTTGGGGAGTTTCTCCCATTCTTCTCTGCAGATCCTCTCAAGCTCTGTCAGGTTGGATGGGGAGTGTTGCTGCACAGCTATTTTCAGGTCCCTCCAGAGATGTTTGATCGGGTTCAAGTCTGGGCTCTGGCTGGGCGACTGAAGGACATTCAGAGACTTATCCCACAGCCACTCCTGAGTTGTCTTGGTTGTTTGCTTAGGGTTGTTGTCCTTTTGGAAGGTGAACCATCGCTTCAGTCTGAGGTCCTGAGCACTCTGGAGCAGGTTTTTCTCTGTTCATCTTTGCCTCGATCCAGGCTAGTCTCCTAGTCCCTGCCGCTGAAAAACATCCCCACAGCATGATGCTGCCACCACCATGCTTTACCGTAGGGATGGTGCCAGGCTTCCTCCAGACCTGACGCTTGGCATTCAGGCCAAAGAGTTCAATCTTGGTTTCATCAGACCAGAGGTTCTCGTTTCTCATGGTCTGAGAGTCTTTAGGTTCCTTTTGGCAAATTCCAAGTTGTCTGTCATGTGCCTTTCACTGAGGAGTGGCTTCTGTCTAGCCACTCTACAATAAAGGCCTGATTGGTGGAATGCTGCAGAGATGGTTGTCCTTCTGGAAGGTTCTCCCATCGCCACAAAGGAACTCTGGAGCTCTGTCAGAGTGACCATCATATTCTTGGTCACCTCCCTGACCAAGGCCCTTCTCCCCCGATTGCTCAGTTTGGCCCTGCGGCCAGCTCTAAGAAAAGTCTTGGTGGTTCCAAACTTCTTCCATTTAAGAATGATGGAAGCCACTGTGTTCTTGGGGACCTTAAATGCTGCAGAAATGTTTTGATACCCTTCCCCAAATCTCTGCTTCGACACAATCCTGCCTCGGTGCTCTACGGACAATTCCTTCGACGTCATGGCTTGCTTTTTGCACTGTCAACTCTGGGACCTTATATAGGCAGGTGTGTTCCTTTCCAAATCATGTCCAATCAATTGAATCTACCACAGGTGGACTCCAATCAAGTTGTAGAAACATCTCAAGGATGATCAATGGAAACAGGATGCACCTGAGCTCAATTTCGAGTCTCATAGCAAAGGATCTGAATCCATATGTAAATATGGTATTTCTGTTTTTATTTCAAATAAATTTGCTAATATTTCTAAAAACGTGTTTCACTTTGTCATTATTGGGTATTGTGTGTAGATTGCTGATTGCTTAAAAAAATTAAAAAAATACAATAAGGCTGTAATGTAAAAAAAAATATGGAAAATTCAAGGGGTCTGAATACTTTCCAAAGGCACTGTACCTTCACATCAATGATGTAATCGAAGGTGACATATCCTGATGTCTCCGCGCCTCACTTTCTATAGGCCACTGGTGGAGTCTGTTGCTCTATACCTAACAGCTTCTAGTCATTCAAATATCCCCTGTAGACCTTTGAGGAAAATAAGGAAATAATGACAAGTGAATTGAATGAACACATTTGGTACTATCCCAAAAAGCACCCCATTCCCAATATAGCAGGGCTCTGGTCAAAAGAAGTGCACTATATATTTTTTGAAATTGTTTTTGATATTTAAAATGTTTGACTTTTTAAAAATGTAACTAGGCTAGTCAGTTAAGAACAAATTCTTATTTACAATGACGGCCTAACCCGGGCAAACATGGACGACGCTGGGCCAATTGCATGCCGCCCTATGGGACTCCCAATCATGGCCGGATGCGATACAGCCTGGATTCAAACCAGGGACTGTAGTGACGCCTCTTGCACTGAGATGCAGTGCCTTAGACCACTGTGCCACTCAGGAGCAGGGTGCCGTTTGGGACACACCCTGTCTGACTGGTGGGTGTGTGATTCTTAATCTTAATGTATTGCTTCACTACAACACTGTGGCACAGAGAACGTGGAAGTAGATTCTCTATTTATGAGATTGTGTCTGTGAATATCAGACATCTCTCAGACAGTCAGTATAGGTGTATTATGAAAAAGATTTGAAACAAGCTCACTGTCAATGCATTAACTACAGACAGACAGAGTGTACGAAATGTATGAGTATTCTTGCACAAATAAAAAGCGGATTTATGCGAATTATGGAGTTCCAACTGCGACAGTTCCAGAACTGTGCTTATATCATTTCAGGAGAAGGAACGGACTCAATTCCTAAACTCCTTAACTTGTTTTTCTGCGGTGATTGAACGGTTTTGATGAGTTCTACAACGTTTCTACAGGAGTAACCAATGGGTTCCCAACATAACAGCCTCTCCTGCCTCTCTGCCATCGTACGTCAGATGTTTGTCTTTTGATGCGTCTTTGATAAGACTTGCCCAGAGAATTTTTTTTTACACAACAAACATTATCAAAGCCATCCCTTGATATATGTGGATACCGATGCTGCTGGAGAGACAGGGAAACAAATTCATTTCTTGTCAAAAAGCTTCCTGACATGTTCCTATCAAGCTCTACCAGTGAAAATAGACATGGCAGACTTACAACCCCCCCCCCCCCCAATTATTTTTTTGATAACTAAATATAGCTGCAACGAGCAATGCTGGGGTTCAGCTGTGGGACCACAGTGCCACCATCATGACAAATTGGACACATCACCCTAGGATGAGCTACGTCTGTATTGTTTACCACACTTCCCAAATATCAGAACTCCAAATTAAACTGATCATTATGCTTTTGATGATGTTGACTACTTTGAAAGTCTTCTTCTCCTAAACCTCTTGACTAATCAACACCAAATGATATAGCATCTCTGCATGATCATCTTCAAACGCCGGAACTGTTTTTCCCAAGACTCTTGCTCAAACAATATGGCCGCTTTGAGCCAATGAGTTTGCATGAATGTTTTTTCCTGTCCAACATCACCACCATGTTGGCCAAACTGAACCATGCTTTACAGGTTAGCTAGACTCATCTCTTTTCACCTTTATTTAACTAGGCAAGTCAGTTAAGAACAAATTCTTATTTACAATGACAGCCTATACCAGCCAAACCCGGACAAGTGTGCGTTGCCCTATGGGACTTCAGTCAAACAGATCAAGAGATATAAACATGTGACTGTTATATCGCCACCACATGGTCGATCTGAATGTGCTTGCATATGTTGACTCTTCACAGTGTTTGGACCATGTGTACCAAGTTTTGTTACAATACGAATATCCGTGACTGATTTATATGCATTTTTGTGCCAGGCCCCACCCACATTAATGCTTATTGTTGCTTTAGGTAGTAGTCTGGAAAATATTGAGATGGGAGAACTTTGTCCATAGATGCCACATGTCAAGTCTCGTGCAGATCGGTCATTTGGTGCCAGAGGAGTAGCGAAAAGTGTTTTTCACAAAATTCTAAATGGCGGAAAATCAATCATTGCGGACCTTATGGGTCCTTGAGGCAAATGTATTTCTCGTGAGAAGAGGGATGTACCAATTTTCATGACTTTAGGTCAAACGTGAAGGGCGTGACCTTTCAAAGTTAGCAATTTCAGTCACTTGTTATAGCGCCACCATCTGGACAATTGGCATGGCATTGCATGAGAGGGTGTGGCCCTTGATCCTTTACCATTATGCAAGGTTGCACCCTCCTTAGCCTCACCATCTCACGGGAATTTACATGTGAATGTGCCGTTACGGAAGAAGAGGAACAATAGCCTGAGACGGCCATGGCATATGGATTACAGCGTTTTCATGCTCATCAAACCATTCAGTGACCACTCGTGCCCTGTAGATGGGGGCATTGCCATCCTATGGGGGAATAGCCATGGTAGCCAAAATAATGGCCTGCCCAGCAATTTTATACATGACCCTAAGCATGATGGGATGTTAATTGCTTAATTAATTCAGGAGCCACACTTGTGTGGAAGCACCTGCTTTCAATATACTTTCTATCCTTCATTTACTCAACTGGTTCCATTATTTTGGCAGTTGTGGTACCTGTAACTCTTTCTGCACAAGTAGTTTGTTGTATATTTACAGTAAGTCCATCAGCACTGCATAAATAGCATGAAACAACATGTATTCCTGATAAGGCTATGTACTTAAGCAGTATGAAATAAGACAGCATTTCAGCTTCACACTGTGATGTGCTGTATTGGACTGCCTGGCATGGCAGCCTATCCAAAAGGACACACCAATATAAATAAATAAGTAGAGAAGATGTGCTCTTGAAGCTGTATTACTGGGCTGAGGGCTTAAGCTTAGGGAGTGGGAATGAGGGACAAATTTAGCTCAAGATCTTAGAATAACTAGGTAGGGATAAAGCTTATAAAAAGTGCAAATGGCTGCACTTCTGGACGGTGTGCTTAAGGCCCAGAATGAAGTGCTGACTGTCATGTTTTCAATATGGATAGGCTTACATAGAAAGGTTGTTTTTTTTACTAAGAAAGTTTAAGATAAATAGTTTGAATCTTCAAATCAACAGAATAAAAATGAGTTAAAAGTCAGCCTGAATCAACAAATCTTATAACACATTCATGACGATAAGTTACCCTCTTTGTTTTACGTTTACTTACCACTAGACATGCTTATGTTGCTGAGTTGTGTTGTAAAACAATAATATTTTCTCTCGCTCTCCTGTGGCCAAGACAGATGTTCCACAGATGTTCCTCCCTCCCTCTGGACCTCTGCTCTTCCAAAGCTGGGCACCATCTTCCCCAAACCTCACCAGAATGATGTCACTATCTTTCTTATCTCTCTCTCTCTCTCTCTCTCTCTCCTCTACATCTCTCTCTCTCTTTTCTTCGCTCTCTCTCGTCTCTCTCGTCTCTCTCTCCTCTCTCTCTGTCTCTCTCTCTCTCTCTCTCTCTCTCTCTCTCTCTCTCTCTCTCTCTTCTCTCTCCCTCCCTCTCCCTCTCCCTCTCCTCTCTCTCCATCTCCTCTCTCTCTCTCTGTGGAGTCAATAGTGTTGCTAGCTGCTGCTCTTAAAGCCATTACCGATATGCTCCGGCCAAGTGTGAAACCTCTGTCTGCTCTTATCAGCAACCCAACTCTCATCAACACCACAGTTCCAGGAAAAGTCCATGATAGTATAGCACACACATACATTTTTTGTCACTTGGAGGAGTTATCCTGAGGGAAACTGTATAAGTGTGTGGAACTGTTCATTCTAATTATGTCTTGTGTAACTGCAGTATCAAAATATGCATATCGGTGTTGATAAGTGTACTAACCTATCCGCCCCCTCGGAAATCTGATTGGCATAATAAAACAATCCTCATCAAAATCTGTCTGTTTAAGCTAGACATATTGGCCAATGGCAGCTTTCCGCATCTGCGGTGGAAGGTGGCCGAGTTGAAGTGGTGTTTTAGACCATGACACATCCTGATTATCGATATTCTCAGGTAAACGTCTGTAGCGTCCGAACGGTTTGGCATACAGAACTAATATGACCACTCTATGGAAAGGTGAGACTCTCACAAACACGCATGTGAGTTGTTTTGCTCACAAGACTCTTCTGAAGATAGCCCGGTACCAGTTTAAAAAAATGATGGAGTATATATGTGGAAGTAGTTTAGTGCCCCAATTCTTTTTTTTGTAAATGGGAAAAAAAACTCATAAAATATATAAAAGGGTATAGAGTCTGACTTTTGTTGATACATATATTTGATTACCTTGGCTCAACGTAGCGGCTGTTTCAAAATAACAAGCCTAAAAATAAATACTTATTAGAAGACAGTAAGATAAATCAGATTAGTTTAATTAAACTATGAACATTTTCATAACAGAATGAATAAAATATCGGAGTCAATGGAAACACGTTTTGTCTTTGAAAAGACAAAGTTATGGAGATTTATGAGCACTTTAAGAACTAGCAGAATTCCATTACCTTACATCTCTATTAGGATCTTTACATAATAAAAGGCAGAATAAAAGATTTAATAAATGGACCTGTCTATAAAGTCAAATGGATTTGGCGAAGGCTGTGGGGTGGGGGTGGGGCGGACGAAGAGAGAGAGAGAGAGAGAGAAAGAAAGAAAATACTCTGTAGCCATTATAACAAGAGAATAGTGGGGAGCTGTAAGAAATGGATTAGCTAGCAATGTAAAACACATTTTGGTTTCAATTAAAAGAGTGAGCTGGCATTGTTCTACTTCAGCACTTTTGGTTAAGCCAAGTACAAAGAGCCTTGACATAGAACAACCTGTGTTGTGTGATAAGTAAAACATTCACTTCGGTGTTTAACTTTCAGTTATCTTTACATAACAAATACGACTTAAACACAAAGTTCGCCTCATGACTTTGATGGTCGATATGGGGCAGTTCCACATAATGTTTAGGTTTCTGAATATCAGGGCATACATATAGTATTTTGTATACAGTGCAGAGAAGCATCTGTAGGTAGTGTGTATAAAAAAAAACAGTACAGCGCCTGTAGGCAGTAAGTGGCTTGGCACCGTATTTTACATTTCTATGTATGAGCTGCTGTTGAACAGTGGGAGAGCCGCAGTAGGAGAATGATTTCCAAAGCATCTGTATGTCCTCCTTCACACAGACAGACGCACACACCAACACACACACACACAAACACACACACACACACACACACAAACACAAGCAAATTCCCCCAACCTTTCCCATTGGTTATTCCACCAACATGTGTTAGCCCCAAGGTGGCTAATTTGGAATGTAATAATCTATTTAATCACAACTAATCATTATTGATCCCCTGTTAAAAGCTATTTACCCAGAGGCCCGTGGGCCAGTACGGAGAGAGGGAGAGAGAGAGAGTGACGGGTATTGCCCAGTCTGTCGATTATTACCCATTCCACGCTGTCTGATGCCCTGAGGGCTGGCTTGTTGGGAGATAACAAATAATATATGTGTCCGCTGTGAAGGATCGCACGGAATGGCACACAAAAACCATGCACAGGACCTTAGACACACACACACACGCCCACACACGCGCACACACACGCCCACACACACGCGCACACACACACACACACACACACACACACACACACACACACACACACACTCACGCACGCAGACACACACACACACACACACACACACACGCACACACACACACACACACACACACACACACACACACACACACACACACACACACACACACACACANCACACACACACACACACACACACACACACACACACACACACACACACACACACACACACACACACACTCCCCTATGTATCTCAAGTAATTAAAGCCTACCAGCTGATATGTCAGGCCACATCCTCCTTCTGGCCAGTAGCTTCTCCTGGAGACGTCATCCTGGAGACGTCCTGGTCTTATCAGGTCTATATTGATCCCAGTCACAGAAAGTTACGGAATTTGTGTTTATTTTGGGGAGAGGAGAGAGAGGACGCAGCTGTCAGGAGGACAGAGATGACAGGACTCTGAAGAGCGTTCTGACAGGATAACTAAATGACTGACTTTCTGATTATGGTGCATTTAACAGATGGGTAACAAAAGCATCCAGGGAATCTCAAGAGTCTTTCCTAACTAAATGCTGACTTTCTGGGCTTGTGTAGGGACGTTTTCTGCTCTGATGTGGGTAACAAAACCAGGGACCTCGATTCACATACGCTTGGCTTTTGTTGACTTTGATTCTTGTGCTGGTGTCTGCTAAGGACAAGAAAAACACCTGTATCATTGTTTTCTGAGTTTGTAATTAAAACAGATTAAGGTAAAATAAATGATTGGGGAGATTTGTATTGTGATGACTTCCTCAATTGTAGTATGAAGCAGACATTAGTATCTTCATCTGAGAATCCATTAGATAGGGAAAATGAAGTCATGTGACCTTGAGACATGCATTAATGAATTGGCATTTCCTTATATGGAAGTCTCATTATTTAACAGAGAATGGCCTCAAACATGTCATCCACAGAGATAGAGATGCATTTACATCAGTGGAGGCTCCTCAGAGAAGGAAGGGGAGGACCATCCTCCTCAGTGAATTTCATTTTTTTAAAATAGTGAAACATTAAAAGTGTTCCTTTTTAGATAAAACTATATTAAATATATTAAATAATTTATTAAAACACACTATTTTGCAATGAAGGTCTACAGTAGCGTAAACAGCGCTCTGTAGGGTAGCACCATGGTGTAGCCGGAGGACAGCTAGTTTCCGTCCTCCTCTGACTTCAATACAAAACCTAGGAGGCTTGCGGTTGTCACCCCCTTCCATAGACTTACACAGTAATTAACTTCCTGGAGGACGTTCTCCAACCTAACAGAGCTCTTGCAGCATGAACTGACATGTTGTCCACCCAATCAAAGGATGAGAGAATGAATCTAGTGCTGAAAGCCTAAGCTACAGCAGCTAGCACAGCAGTGCATAAAATGTGACTCAAAGAGAGCGAAAGACAATTAATTTATTCAAAAATAAAGTAGAAGCAAGAGAGAGAGAGGGGGTGGAGAGAGAGAGAGAGACAGAGAGCTATATTTTTTTAAAGAAATCACTTTCACTTACCGTACCTATATGTAGGAAAGTTCCAATTTGGCAATGTCTGATTTCTGATTGTATTAACTCACCAACGTACACCACTAATAAGATGAGCTTCTCAGTCATTTTTTCTTCGCCTCACACAAGTCAACGAAGTCCTTTTTTTTTTTTTTTTTTTTTTTACATCCATTGCGAATGATAGTTCCTCAGTATTTGAAAAACCTTTCCAACACTCCCGGCCTCGATAATCACCAAGCCTCGGTGTGAAACAGCAAAATATCATGATCTGATGATGACCATGTATGATATTTTTTTTTGCATTTAGTCATTTACCAGACCCTCTTATCCAGAGCGACTTACAGGAGCAATTAGAGTCAAGTGCCTTGCCCAAGGGCACCTAGTCGGCTCGTGGATTCAAACCAGCTACCGTTTCTGGCCCAACGTTCTTAACCGCTAGGCTACCTGCCAGTGGAAACGTCATAAAAAACAGCTGTCTATCCCAAGCTCACCGGCTCAGAAAACTCTGATAGCCCGGAATAGACTAATTGATACAATATAGAAAGTTCGCTAGCGACAGCTTCGGGCCAGACCCAGTGATGATTTGATATGTTGGGTAACACTTTACTTGACACCCAATGTCATAACACGTTATGACACGGTCATAACCATGACATAACATGTCATAACCTGTTATAATATGGTCACTGTCATGACACATATATTTACAACTGTTGTAACATATATTGTGATATTTTATGGCTGGTTATGGCACCTACATAAGAGTGTCAAAGCCCACAAAACCTACCACACAAGGCAAAACTTTACATTACACCATAGCCTTTGCGTCAACAGTATGTTTATGTTATGTACACCAAAAATGTATTAAATTATCATTGCAATTGTGCACACATTGATGTCAGATACGCACCTACCCCAATACTCTGTTGCTGATGACTGGGATGAATGCAGGAGCAGATTTCACATACAGGACAAGACACCGCCTTTTTGACTGATGACTGATATAAAGGCATGTACGTGATAGGCCTATCTGGCTAATATGATTATGATGGTCATGAAGCTTCTTGACAATGTCATAAAGTGTATTTTTTTGGTCCAAGTAAAGTGACACAGGATGGTCATAATGCTTCTTGACAGAGTCACAAAGTGTATTTTCTACAAGTTATTTAAAATATAATGAAAAAAACATGACTGTAAAGAATTCATTACAACAAAGGACTTAATTTCAAATGAAAGGGAACTTCTTGGCAGGGCAAAAACTATTCTGAATAAATGTGAA
Source organism: Salvelinus sp. IW2-2015 (assembly GCF_002910315.2). Taxonomy (NCBI): domain Eukaryota; kingdom Metazoa; phylum Chordata; class Actinopteri; order Salmoniformes; family Salmonidae; genus Salvelinus; species Salvelinus sp. IW2-2015. The sequence goes on from NC_036854.1 coordinate 40,448,095, forward strand.
TAAACTAATTTGAATAAACCAACCATAAAATAACACAATATCTGTTACAACAGGTGTAAATATATGTATCTTGACAGTGTTATGAAGATATTATGACAGGTTATGACAAGTTATGTCAGCTGTTATGACATATTATGCCATGGTTATGACCGTGTCATAATGTGTTATTTTAGGCTATTTCCTGTATTACAAAATTAATATTTTGTTGTGTTTGGTTGACAACTCAACCAAATATCAACATTTGAAATAGATTTATCTTCTGCTTGGATACTGTAGTTCCATCTCTACCACTGACTTAGTCTGGCTTTAATTCCAGTTTGTTTTACAATTAGTAATTGATATGTTGGATTCACGTTTCTATTTCAACCAGAAATAAAACCCAAAGAATAGGACTAAATCAAATCAAAATGTAAATGCAGTTTAAATAAAGTTTGATTTGCAGAAGATACACGTCCTTCGAATGTTGATAACCATAACACCGCCGAACACCGCCCGAACAAGGAGAGGGACCGACTTCGGCGGAAGTCGTGACATTTATCAAGTTGTAGTTCTGTGTCTTAATTTGAAGTATTTCACAGTACAATACAAATGATTTGTCCACATGAATCAATAGTTGTCATTTTAATTTTGAGTCATAATGACAATCCCCTTTGCAGCACTGTCTCTTTAGTAATCCACACAATCTCCCCCAAAAACGCCATACCTGGCTGTAAACGCAGCAACAGAGATATGGCATGTCTGGCCCTTTTAATTATGGAATGTGGTGCCGTCTGTGGTGCCATCTGTAGATTATGGAGAATGTTGCCTTTATAAATACAACATATTTTGCCGTATGTCAGCTGGCAGTCAAACTGCGCAAAAGTTAAACCGAAACTAACCTTGACGGTTCAATTTAGGTATGAATTCCAAATGGTTAAAGCAACGGTCAAGGTTTGGGAAAGAGTTCAACTAGAAATACAGAAGTTACAAAACAAGTGCCTAGCACTGGGACCAACCAACCAGCGATCCACAGAGCCGTAGCTTGCGGTTTAAGCCCATCCTCAACACCCTAGCTCGTCCCGAGCCTAGTAGATGGTAGTAGGAGCTCTAGGTTCAGCCATATGGTCCAGCAATATGAGGGGTTAGATGTTGTTTGAGAACCTGGCCATATGAGTAAAAGACAGACAGACAGACAGACAGACAGACAGACAGACAGACAGACAGACAGACAGACAGACAGACAGACAGACAGACAGACAGACAGACAGACAGACCAGACAAGAGAGATAAAGACAGACAGCACGACAGACCCTCTGGTTGTTTCTTAGCCATATAACCCATTAAACCTGCCATGGCCCTCTCCCCTCTCTCTTGATGAATCTTCCTTGGTCTGTTATTGGAATACAGGTAGCTGTGTCCAATCAGTGTCAATTGGATTTGCCACCAAATGGCACCTTATTCACAATATGGGCCCTGGTCAAAAATAGTGCACTATATAGGGAACAGGGTGCCATTTGATATGGATCCATGTGTCTCCTCTATGGCAGCGCCGTTTTAAATCTACTTCCAAAAAGCCTGGATTCCTATTAGCGTCTGAGTAACCGCCTCTGTATTTTATACCATGGTTTTTATGGGCTGCCAATGGCACTGCATCAGAGGGAGCTTGTCCTGTACATGAATCTCTTCATGCAAGGAACCTTCCAACCCATTATCTGCGTGAAGTGCCCTTCCTTTCCCTCAGCTATTTGTATCTGCCCATAGTCCCGCCACCATTACCTTTCTTACTGCCTAAAAGCTCTTTAGGCTTCTTTCTGTCTTCTACACATTTTCTCTATCCTAGCTCCCTTTTGTTGTTCAACTTTTTTCCCTTCTCTCCTCAGTTACTCTGAATGCTGGTCAGTCACACTCCAGCTTGGGTTTGATATTAAGTTTAATATAACTGTCTAATACAATTCAAACTAACATTGGGTACCCAGGCAGTGGCTTGCCGCAGGTTTCGTGAGCCTCCTCCCGCAAGGTCTGAGCAAGGCCCCTATTTTTGTGTGAAAAACCGCTAACTTCCTACAATTCCACACATTTTGCCATTTTTGGCACCCTCTGAGCCTGGGCTGCGGGGGGGGGGGGGGGTCTGCAACAGTGTACTCAGAATTAACCAAGTACTGAGATGATGCCACATTTACTTTAAGATGTATCCTTATGTATGCAGTAGTTTAAGTTCCTCAACCCCATTTTAAGAAGTCACTGACTGCTGTTGCGTTCGTAAATAATTGATTATTTGCTCTGAATGGTTTTCTATCTGCCTATTCATGCACGGTGGACTTTCAAGTCACCTTACTAAGACAAAATAAATTCTAGAGGATAATAGAAAATGTGTTTTTATCTTTCTCTATGTGTTTAAATATGATTAACAGTTGGCTTGACACTGCATGTCACATTAATAACAATGTAGCGGGAAAAAGGCAATCAATAATTGACAAGATAAATATTGATAATGATTAATAATACTCTGTAGGGTTACACTGGATGATAAAAAAAGGAAATATTAGCGTCATGTGATGACTTATCACCACAGCTCATTAAGCAGGTGTGAACGAGGGATGAGAGAGAGATAGAGGGAGAGAGAGAAAGAGGGAGAGATGAGGAAGAGAGAGAGGGGGAGAGAGAGTAACAGGGAGAGAGAGAGAGAGAGAGAGAGGGAGATGGAGACAGAAAGATGGAGAGGGAATGCCACACCGAGGAGGAGCAGGGGGAGAGGCAAATTCGCTGTGACATCACCCCTTCTCTGCACTCGGAGGGCGTTGGGAAATCAACTGAGAGCCCATCTCTGTACTAATCTGCAGTAGCTGGTGGTGATAGAGATCTAGAGGTCATTACTAGCGGAGCGCTCACTGTGTTACTCCACCTCTCCTCCACATCTCTTCTCTCCTTCTTTCCTGCTCCTCCCCTCCTCTCCTCTCCTCTCTCCTCCTCTCCTCTCCTCTCCTCTCCTCCCTTCTCCCCTCTTTTATTCTTCTTCTTCCCTCCCCTCCCTCCTCTCTGTTGCTACTGTGTCAGTAGTGAAGTGACAGCTAATGAAAACGAATGGCACATTTGTATGTCGTTAGCGGTAGATAAGCAGGTGCTTGGGAACGACAGGGGGATCACTGTGCTCACATACAGTTCAGCAGTGATTATTCAGAGGTTAACGGCGAGCGTGACATAAGTGTTATAGCTACTCCACATCTCATGTAGGCTGGCGGCTAGATTCACTCAGCTGTAGAATATTTCCATTTTCTCTTTACTGTCAAATTAAAGGTGTTTGTGCCAACAATAAGGCACATTTCCTATATGATTTGAATGAAACTACACTGAGTGTACAAAACATTAGGAACAATAATGAGTTGCACCCCCTTTTACCCTCAGAACAGGATCTACAAGGTGTCAAAAATATTCCACAGGGATACTGGCCCATGTTGACTCCAATGCTTCCCACAGTTGTGTCAAGTTGGCTGGATGTCCTTTGGGTGGTGGACCATTCTTGATACACACTGGAAAGCGTGAAAAACCCAGCAGTGTTGCCCTTCTTGACACAAACCGGTGCACCTGGCACCTGTACTACCATACCCTGTTCAAAGGCACTGAAATCTTGTGTCTTGTCCATTCACCCTCTAAATGGCACACATACACAATCCATCTCTCAATTGTCTCAAGGCTTAAAAATCCTTCTTTAACCTGTTTCCTCCCCTTCATCTACACGGATTGAAGTGGATATTTACATTTACATTACATTTAAGTCATTTAGCAGACGCTCTTATCCAGAGCGACTTACAAATTGGTGCATTCACCTTATGATATCCAGTGGAACAACCACTTTACAATAGTGCATCTAACTCTTTTAAGGGGGGGGGTTAGAAGGATTACTTTATCCTATCCTAGGTATTCCTTAAAGAGGTGGCGTTTCAGGTGTCTCCGGAAGGTGGTGATTGACTCCGCTGAATAATAAATAATAAATAATAATAAATAATAAATAAATAATCAATAAGGGATCATAGCTTTCACCTGGATTCACCTGGTCAGTCTATGACACGGAAAGAGCAGGGGTTCCTAATGTTTTGTACACTCAGTGTATGTCATATACATAGTAAAACAGCCATACTGTTACAAGGAAAATGTTGCCATAGTGAAACGAAAGACAGAATATTACGAGGATCCATGGACTGAACCTGTCATCCGCCTGCTCAGAACTATAGGTTTTAGATGACAAGCCTCATAAATGGGTTATCTAAAATCCAATATATATCGGAAGAAAGATTGCAGTAGAACAGTGCGCTTGACTGTATCTTCCTGATCCATAACTTTCCCATGAACCAGGGGACCATTTATTGTCGATTCTGTACGAAGGATGGTCTGTCAGTTCAGTGGGAGGGAGTCGGAGCTGCTCTTCTGTTTATTTTCAAATCAATACTCAATTACTATAAGGAAGATCCACTCCCTCACCCCATTTCCAATATGAAATTATAGACTGGAGCAATAACACTAAGTCAAGGCAAGCTAGTGTCCATTAACTCATGACGATAAAGAAGGATAACTACCAGGCGTTTTACACCAGCTGCCTCTCTTTATACCACCTTCCTTCCTCCTCCACTCTTTTGGTGCCTAATTAATCACTTTGAAAAAGACCCTTTAGGACGTGACTGATGACCAGAGAAAACAATTTTCCCCCTAAGAGCCTTTTAATTCTAAGTCGGGGACGAGCTCATTGACTGAAACTCACAACAACCCATCAATGCTAGTTTTTAATGCGCTTCCTCTTTTGTTATTGAGAAGAATGGAGAGGCATTGTAGCTTCCTGCTCCTCTTCATAACTCAAGTAATTGATTCGGTAAATGCCAAACATTTGCCAGAGGATAAAAGTACTGTCGATGGGCGACGGCAAGGTGTGTGTAAATTACTCCATTTAGAGACCTTTGGGGCTATTTATGATTGAGCAGATATAGAAGTGACTGATTCTGAAAACACAGTGCTGCAAAATAGGCCTGAGTGAAAAGTCAAACGTACTGCACCCCTGTTTAGGGCCCACTTCAAAAAACAGTTCCTGTCACATCGGTTGTTGGAAATGCCCCTCCGAAACCTGAAACCTTGGCATCTTGGGTTGCCATAAAATAGATGAGCCATCATTCTTCCATTGTAACACAGAATGACAGACAAGCAAGCCTTGTTCCGCAGAAGTAGGGTAGTACAAGACTAAAGGCAAAATCCAGTCTGGCGGGAAACAATGACAGAGGCTGTGTCCCAAATGGCACCCTATGCCGTTTATAGTGCACTACTTTTGACCAGGGCCCATTGAGCTCTGGTCAAATGGAGTGCAAAAAGAGAATAGGTTGTGGTTTTGTTCGTATCCAGAGGTTTTATTACTACAGTAATATCATTAGTATTCAACAGCAGGGTGACGATACCATTGACACTGACAAAGGCGTCATGTGACATTGTGATACCTTTGAAAAGACTGTGTTCTAAAAAGGATAAACAGAACAGAGCATGGACTGGGAGATAAAGTGGATACCTAAGGGAAGTAAAGACCTTTGTCAGACTGACAGAGAGAGAAAGAGTGAGAGGGAAAGAGAGAGAGAGA
>NC_036854.1:40453868-40510215 GCF_002910315.2 Salvelinus sp. IW2-2015
AGAGAGAGAGAGAGAGAGAAAGGGCAAAGTTAACTCTTTGGCCTAGTCACACATCCATCAGCCATGTGATGTGCTGCTCTGTTGACAGGGGCGAACTGGGACCAGAAATATAACACACCGGCCCATTTCTTTCCTTGAGGCCACCGTTATGAGCCAGATAATGATCATTTTTAATTAGCCAGATAATTATATAGTTAGACTAAAAATGGACCAGCCCATCTGGCATTTACCCAAAATGCCAGATGGACATTCTGCTCCTGTCTGTTGATATTAAATGGGGGGATGCCATTGTACTAGCTTTACCAATCTGCGTCCCTGTTAAACAGATAATCACTCAAAATAACATACTGTCTGCTCATTGAGGTAATTTCCACTTGACAGTCCTAGCATCATAAGTATTCTAGAATGCTGTATGAATTCAGTAAATACATTAAAAACAGATAGAAATGTGTTTCAGACTTAACTACTGTACACTCCCCTACATATTTATTTCAACAGTGAAGCATATTTTTATTTACAATTGGCTCTAACACCAGTATTTTGGATTTGAGATCAAATGTTACAGAATGTCACCTTTTATTTGAGGGTATTTTCATACATATCTGTTTTACGGTTTAAAAATGAATGCACTTTATGCATCTAGTCCCCCCATTTTAAGGTGTCATAAGTATTTGCACAAATTCACTTATAGTGTATTCAATTTAGTCAAAAGTGTAGTATTTGGTCCCATATTCCTAAAGTTATCCAGAGACAGGACAGACCAGCTAGGCACTACAAGAAAATAATTTGCCCTATATCAAGGTTCACACCACACAACACAAGGCATAGCATTCAGTGTGATTCACTTCACTTCCTGATGGGTATGTTCAGTATATAACAGCTATTGTACTATTTAATGTGCACCGTTTGGGAGCAGCAAAACAGTGCGTGAATATTCTTTTTTCTTTATAATACTGAATATCAACATGTGTTGAGCAATTGTAAAGAGTAAATCACCATGATTGGGATCCATGATTCAGAATATGAGTGTCATAGTTATTTCTGTCCAAATAACATTGTCAGATTCCATACTTGTGAAATTATGACCATTCACAGTGCTTGATGACAGGTTTCTATACTGTATACAGCTGCATATAACAGTCCCTACAGGATTTCACATACATGTTTTTGTGATATTTGAGGAAAAAAATCCTTGATTTTGTAGTGGCAATTCTGATATTTTGCATGGCAATATGCAATAAATTTTACCGATTTGTCCTGAAAATGCGCTGACGAGGGAAAGTGTGGCTTGATTGAACCATATTATATAGTGATTGTTAGAAATTGCGAGCCCTCTTTTTGTAATGTGGTGATGGGTCAGTTTTGTGCAATAATATTGCAGTGATTTGACTGTTTTATGCGGAAATAGTGCAGTGATTGGTCAAATTTGCAAGCCCTTGCATAATATGCGTGGAATTGTCGATTTTGCTAAATCGTTTGCGATCGCAGAATTGCGGAACCCTGGAGGGACTGCTATAATTTTAAACATGATTTGTATATCTGATAACGAACCTTTACTTCAGCAGAGTACGTTCTATGATTCATCATGTTATACCAATTTGACCTTCATATGCTGTTTCTCACACTATTCAGTGAGTAATAATAGCATGGCAATCAGCACCCCTTTGTTTGGCCTCTTTCTCTGATCAGTGACCCATAGTGCACTTTGTTATTCAAAGCCATTTCAAACTCTCAGCTCCTTCCAAAGCACCCATTTCATAAACATAAATTCTAGGTAGGCCTACATATAACACCTACATATATATTTTTCTACAACATTTTTGAATCATGCGAGGTAATCAAACCATAATATCTGAATATCCCAACTATTCTCACGCAACATTGAAATATAACAAATTCAAGCACCACTTTACTTTTGTTTTGTCATTGAAAACAGTCTTAACCCCAACACCCAATAAAGAAACCAAGCCTCACAGCTGCCTACACTACAATCAATTTAATGGAGCTTAAGTCAAACACCAGGGAATCCTAGAACACTGCTAGGCTAGAGGGAGGCTGGCTTCATAGACCTTGGCACAAGTTTTCATCTCAGCTGTTTGTTTTTAATCAGAGAAAATTACATGGTAAAACCTAAACCCAATACAGAGCGCAGAAGGAAGCCAAACTGTTCAATACACCATTCCCCCAAGGAAACACAGTATCACATTATTTCTTCACAGTATTAATGTGCTTTGTAATTATTTGTCTGTTTAATCACATTTTACAGACATTATACAATGTGGGTAAGGATTACATTCAAAGTATCAGATAATAGGAATCAATAGTGAGTGTATTACCTTACCCTTTCCTACAACTATAAACAAAAAGATTACATACATAAAAATATATTTTTTAAAGAATAAATAATTCTGTCATTGAACCATTGTGTGTTTTGTGCTGGCTTGGGTGTATATTCCCAAACTACAGAAAATACACACCACAAATGTATTTTACATTAGGTGACACTACACTATAGTGAGACTAGTGCAAATGCCATGCTTGTAGAAAGCAGGTAAAGATGAGTGTGACAAAGTGCCTTTGGAAGGTGCTATTTTTACTGTGACTCCTCTACGACACCTTGATAAGGCAATTATAGTGTAATTACCTTAACAAGTGGCATTACCAAAAATTATCCCCATTCTTCTGCTAAAATAACACCAAATCAGCGCTGAGAGAATTTTCTAGGAGAATCTCCAATCAGCATCTCATTACGTAGTACAAGTACCCGGTGTAGACAGCGTTCAACGACAAATACAATTACGGCGAGTGAAAAGAACAACAAAAAGAGAAAACATTGTGGCACACAAGGCAGATAAACCCTCTAGATCCTTCAGAGAGTTCACCTGTTTATTTAATCTACAAAAGCTAATTGTATTTGGGCAGCTTTGTGCATGCTCCAAGCATCCCTGAGATTATATCTGTGGTCGTAGTATAAAACAATGGGTTCAAAGTCAATCTTTAAACACCACACAGAGAGAAGAGAGAGAGAAGAGGATAAATGAGAAGAGAGAGATGAGGAGAAAATTGGGAGTTTTTTTCTTCTGCAAACTGCACAGATAAGTGGAAGCGGTTTCTCCTGAGCACAGCAAGGTCAGATGAATGTGATGTCTGATCAGTCAGTGTGTCTAAGCATATTATCTGGTGAAATCTGTTGAGTGACGTGAGTGGACTGGACTAGTCAGCTGTCTGAAAGATCATTACATGGCCTGGACGTTTTGGATAACTCTGGAGGCAATCAGCCACTTGGGATGCAGGCAGTGTGAATCTCTCTCTCTCTCTCTCTCTCTCTCTCTCTCTCTCTCTCTCTCTCTCTCTCTCTCTCTCTCTCTCTCTCTCTCTCTCTCTCTCTCTCTCTCTCTATCGCTATGTTCCCCCATGATGCCCTTCACCAATGGAACGTTTCCTCACTGTGTTCAAGAAAAGAGAGGAGGGGAAAGTAGAAGAGGGGAGGGGAGAGAGTGAGAAGAGGAGGAGAGAGGAGAGAGGAGAGAGGAGAGAGGGAGGCCTTGTCCATAGAGGCAGCCCTGATCCTAAGGAGAATGCATTGACATAGATTTCCAAAGCAACTGTTTTAGTGTTTTGTGTTGTATTTTTCTCGAAAGATTTTTTATGTGATAGATATATTGCTATCCAGGCTGTATCACAACCGTCCGTGATTGGGAGTCCCATAGGGTGGCGCACAATTGGCCCAGCGTCATCCGGGTTTGACCGGGGTAGGCCATCATTGTAAATAACAATTTGTTCTTAACTGACTTGCCTAGTTAAATAAAGGTTAAATAAATAAACAAATACTGATATATTAATTATATCTTACATAAACAATGTGGACCCACTTTAAGCATACTAAAAACTTTAACTTCACGCCTTTTATAAGGCTTTATTGCTGGTATTATTTCTCTTTTTGTTGTCACCATTATTAGTACTGGCATCTTAGTGGTTGAATGAACCCCTCTTACGATTATGCAGAACTGAAATCTGATCTGTAATCACAGCAAATTGTGATTGTCTGTGCATTAATTATGAAACATAATTAGTCAACAAATCCTTCCAATGTTAAGGCAAAATGGCATCTCTATTGAGATTGCCACTATCCTAATCAAGACCTAATAGTACAAAGCAGTTTGTGTGATTGGACATGATACATGTATCAAATTCAACTAATTATATTGAATTTTGTTAATTTGTTTTATACATTTAATCATTAGGAAAGATCTCGTCAATTTGAGAAATACTTCATCCTCAGTATAATGACAGTATATGCAGTGCTTGACTAGCACGGAAATAGGTTCTGGTACTCATTTTGGGTGCCGGTACTGTTTATATTTAGGTGCAGGAGCGCCTCAATACTTTTGAGCAAATATTCTATTTGAGGAAAAGGAGCTCAAGCAGTTGAAAATCTTCGGTGCCAGTACTCAGCTCCAGTGAGCTCCTGCCCAAGTCAAGCACTGAGTATATATGAGTAACATGGAGGTGTGAGTGTCCTCATGTCTGCTACAGTCTAACCGTGTACAGTAGATACAGTCGGCTGAGAAACACTTCAAATGATAGCTTTGACACACTATGGGTTTGAAAACATGATCGTCCTACTGAGAAACATTACTATCATGTTGTTCATCACTGTGTCGGTTTTAGGATATTTTCTGTGATACGTTTTCCCCTAGTCTTCTAGTAGGAATGTTAACAGGACAACATGGCTGTTTGATACATTCTGGCATTCTGTAAATGTCATTCAAATCAGCAGGATACATTTTCATTCGGGGTGTGTGTGATGAAGTATTTTTTATTAGCATATGTAAACTGTGGACTTTTGAAGTGAAATAGCAGTTAATGGTTTATTTGAAGTGTGCCAGTTGCTAAAGAAATGAAACATCCCTTTGAAGGAGGAAATGCCATATTCCAATCAAACATTTCACTGTTACGAAGGTTAATGAATGTCATTAGCCTAGCACGAATACATTTAGACTTGTATTTTCACAAGATGCATAAATTAGATAAGGAGCCAGAAACCCAATGTTTCTCTGTGAGGAGAAGGAATATATGATAGCAACATAATTACACGGCTAGGAAAATAATGGCTGCTAAACTGAACCAAATTGACAAGCGTTAACAAACTACTATTATTGGAATAATTTAATGTCAAATACGTTTTTTACTTACAGTTTTTCCAAGAACTGTGTTCTAGCAGTGGATATTTATTTTGTTAAAAGTTTTGCTCCATTTGCTGTTGTTCTTTTTGTTACTGTTGAAATTGTTCCGACAAAAACAAAAATACAGAGACAAATAATGAAAATATGCTCTACAAACACATTGCTTACAATATTACACCTTTCCTGCATTATTTGCGTAACTCATCTACATGCAAATCATTATCGAGATCAGTAATGTTATGGAAATATTAGGAATACAACCCATTATTTAGCATCATGATCGAATATGCCTCAACATTTATTTGTGGAGGATATTACAATAACTATTACCCAATTTGCTCTTTAAGGTTCTATCGAAGCAGCTAATTAGTTGTTCATTTAATTGTATCCTTTGGCTAATGGCTCATCAGTTCTAAAGCTGTCTGGGCCGGCATTATTAAGTTCGGACGTAGGCATTTTCTATACTTCATTACTCATTTCAAATGATCATTGGGCTCCTAATTAGTTGATACGTGAAATATAGCCTAGCTGAAGATAATGACCTTGAAAAGAAGTTCAGATTTGACAAACGATAGCACACTAGGCTGCAACCCAAGGAGTCAGGGCGGGAGAGGATAATGCAGTTTTATTAAGCAGAACAAAGCCTTTTTAAAGCGGTAGTGCATTTTGGTTAATAATAAGGGTAGATCAGGTCATTTTCTCCTTTATTTCAGACAGGTCTTTACTCGATATGGATACTTACCAAAGGTCAACAAACTCAGCCAATTGTAACAGTGATCTATTGGTCTGAGAAAAACACCTCAGGACAACTTTTTTTGTCAAAGGTCATTTTTTTGTGATATTTTAAGCCATCCACTTCCACTAGCTTGTTCTTAGTAGAATGTTACTGTAGGATAGGGGCATAAGCAGGAAGGCCAAAGGAGGGAAACGAGGTGAGACAGCGTAAAATATGAAATTGTTGACTTTATGCACAGTGGAGTGGGATATTAAAGATTCCCCAGCACTCAATTTAAGTCAGCTACCAGTCCAAGTCAAATATAAACTATATAAGATATGGGACATATCTTTAAGATAAAAACAAGTTTTCAACCATCTCTCTAGAGCTCTAAAAAGTTATAATGACACTGATGAAAGTTTCCAGGCTTATGGTTTGGGTTGCGATGCGACTCAAAGTTCATCTACAGCATAACAATGAAATGTAGTGGGTTGAATTCATTATAAACTACACCTTCTTGAGAAGTTATAGATTTTATGAACCACTGAAAACACCTGTCACACACACAAACGCACGCACGCACACACACACACACACACACACACACACACACACACACACACACACACACACACACACCACACCACACACACAACACACACACAACACACACAGCCCACACACACACACACACACACACACACACACACACACAGACACACACCCAGCTCAGTATGACTAATACACATATCTAAATGTCAACTGAAAGAAAAACAGACTGTGGATGTTGCATGGTATTTTGGACGCCAGTTGAAAATCAATTCCTCATTATGAGTTTGAGACCTGTGTGACTCATTGATGGCTGGTATGCACCCACTCCACTGTGTTGTGTTGCCTGGGCATAATCCTGTCTGTCAGAGGAAGCTTAGACTCCTGTCCAAGTTTTTAATTTGATGCTATGAACATATAAAGTAAGACGCACAGTACACAAATCTCTCATATTTCTTCTCAAGTCACTGTGGGCCAAATTCAATCAAAGCACGTCACAGCACTTTCTCTCAGAATAACACGTAAACAACATAATTAAAGTGCAGTTATACATCTTTGATGATGAATGTGTTTCCCCTTCTTTATTCATTTATAAAATACAACTTTGCTAGTCTTAAGTCTCTGACACACAGCAAGGGGCTGACAGATGTAAATGAGTATGAATAAAAACGATGTGGGAGTTAGCTAATCTCTGTGTGTTTGCCAAGTGAAGCAGGAGAGCTGTTATAAAAAAAAGCAGAGCGCAACTAGTAGGTGTTACACTCACTGTGTAACATGTTTCATCATCACTCCACAACTTCTAAAGTATCCCTTAAACAAATGTATATGAAAATAGCAAACATTTAGCCTTACATTTATCCAAGGCAATGACCACAAGATGGAGATTCTTTGTTAACATTTTACTCAAAGTGGGTATAGCGACATAAAGCATTCATAACACCTTTATGAAACCAGTCATGACTCCTTTAAATTTGTGTTCTTTGATATTCACCCTCACATTTATTCCGGTTATGACAATGAGATGGATATTGTTTTGTGTTTTGTGCTCTTCGATTGAGGGTTTGATGTAGTTCTTCTGATGCTAGCCTTATCACTGTTGTAAGTCCCATAGGGGTGGATCTATTTTTCTGTCCTTACGTGAAATATTGCTCTGCTGAGTGTTCACTCAGGTGGACAGAAATCATTGCCGTTCTCCAGGTTAGTCTGACAGATGGGCATCATCCAGACTCTGGGAAAAAACAAAGGCTCGGATGGGATACTGAACTACCAGGTTGGACCCATACTTTATCCTCTGCATTGCACTCCATGAAAAACATACTTCAAGGCTCAATATAACTGGGTTAATTTTGTTAGGAATCAGAAGGAAGGGATCTGTTTTTTTATTTTTATAGCCTACTGAGATAAAGGAATGAGAGACCTGTACGGAGAACATTGTTGCTTCTCTATGAATCTGAAGAAAACAACAGAACAATAACATGTGAATATATGTTTCAGTATGTGTCATCAAGTCTTTTTGAGTTTAGCTTTATTAATGTACTGAAAACAGCATTTTTTTGTACTGTACACAGTATTCATTAATATAGTACGATTTACATTGGACAAAAATATAAGCGCAAAATGCAACAATTTCAAAGATTTGACTGAGTTACAGTTCATATAAGGAAATCTGTCAATTGAAATAATTCATTAGGCCCTATGAATCTATGGATTTCACATGACTGGGAATACAGATATGCATCTGTTGGTCACAGATACCTTTAAGAAAAGGTAGGTGCGTGGATCAGAAAACCAGTCACTATCTGGTGTGACCACCATTTGTCTCATGCAGCGCGACACATCTCCTTTGCATACAGTTGATCAAGTTGTTGATTGTAGCCTGTGGAATGTTGTCCCACTCCTCTTCAATGGCTGTGTGAAGTTTCTGGATATTAGCGGGAACATGGAACATGCTGTCGTACATGTCGATCCAGAGCGTCCCAAACTTGCTCAATGGGTGACATGTCTGGTGAGTATGCAGGCCATGGAAGAGCTGAAATATTTTCAGCTTCCAGGAATTGTGTAGAGATCCTTGCGACATGGGGCCGTGCATTATCATGCTGAAACATGAGGTGATGGCGGAGGATGAATTGCACAACAACGGGCCTCAGGATCTTGCTACGGTATCTTGGTGTACTGAAATTACCATCGATAAAAAGCAATTGTGTTTGTTGTCCATAGCTTATGCCAGCAGCATACCACCCTGCATACCACTGTTGGCTTGCTTCTGAAGCTAAGCAGGGTCAGTCTTGGTCAGTCCCTGGATGGGAGACCAGATGCTGCTGGAAGTGGTGTTGGAGGGCCAGTAGGAGGCACTCTTTCCTCTGGTCTAAAAAATATCCCAATGCCCCAGGGCAGTGATTGGGGACACTGCCCTGTGTAGGGTGCCGTCTTTTGGATGGGATGTTAAACGGGTGTCCTGACTCTCTGAGGTCATTAAAGATCCCATGGCACTTATCGTAAGAGTAGGGGTGTTAACCCCGGTGTCCTGGCTAAATTCCCAATCTGGCCCTCAAACCATCATGGTCACCTAATAATCCCCAGTTTATAATTGGCTCATTCATCCCCCTCCTCTCCCCTGTAACTATTCCCCAGGTCGTTGCTGCAAATGAGAATGTGTTCTCAGTCAACTTACCTGGTAAAATAAATAAAATAAAATAAAATTCCAGCCCATACCATAACCCCACCGCCACCATGGGACACTGTTCACAATGTTGACATCAGCAAACCTCTCGCCCACACAACGCCATACACGCTGTCTGCAATCTGCCGCTACAGTTGAAACCGGGATTCATCCGTGAAGAGCACACTTCTCCAGCATGCCAGTGGCCATCGAAGGTGGACATTTTCCCACTGAAGCCGGTTACGACGCCGAACTGCAGTCAGGTCAAGACCCTGCTGGTGAGGACAACAAGCACGCAGATGAGCTTTCATGAGACAGTTTCTGATAGTTTGTGCAGAAATTCTTTGGTTGTGCAAACCAACAGTTTCATCAGCTGTCCAGGTGGCTGGTCTCAGACGATCCTGCAGGTGGACAAGCCAGATGTGGATGTCCTGGGCTGGCATGGTTACACGTGGTCTGCGGTTGTGAGGCCAGTTGGACGTACTCCCTAACAGGGAGCATGTATCTAGCTCATGAAACATGAGACCAACACTTTACATGTTGCGTCTATATTTTTGTTCAGTGTAGTTTTTCTTAGTCTTACTTAGTTCACTTTTTATTTTCCAAATGTAAATCCTATGGTAAAGTTGTTTATCTCGGAAACCATGTGAATACCTATAATAACCTGACATATTCTTCCATTTAATGTCCCTAAATTAACCACTTCAAATGAAGTGAAATTGAATGACATTAGCATGCATTTACTGTAGCTATGCAAGAATAAGCAAATCATCACCAGTATTAAGTGTACGTACGGCCTCAACAGAGAAGAGAGGAGACATTATGTTTTGTTCATGGAGAAGTAATTGAGCCTTTCAACCATCTCTCTTAGCACACTGCACCACATAACCACTGGTTGTCTCAACCTGACGGGTATCAGATGAATAATTCTGATGTTAATTATAAGGTTGAAGAATATATAGAGACAAATCCTTTCATGGTGGGTAATGAAGGAAGTTAAATATGTCATTAAATGCACTAGCTAGCAGCTAAGATTCTTATATTCATTTTTAGGAGGACACATGTTGGTGGAGCGATTTGGCCGTGACATGCTATTTATGGAAGCATCATATCTTCTGTCCTCTGTTCACAAAGTGAAGGAGAACAAAACTACTTCAAACTACTTCAAAAGTCTGAAGGTGTGGATTCGTTTCTTTTTGTCCGATCCTTCCTGAGGGTATGTTCCCATGCTATGTACATTTTTAGAAGTAACCACAGACTTAGACAATCTCCCCGTGCAATGACCTACACCGACAACGATTCAAAAGGTGTTTGGTTCCTAGTGAGGTTCTAGATCAAGTTAGACGGAAATGCATTATAAAGGTTTACCGCTAGCAGGTCAGTTTCCTTTTGGCGGTGCAATACATGACATTATTCGTAATGTCAGCCATGATGCTGAGACTTTGATCCTGTGATATTGTTTTTCATGGTTATGAGCTACACTTCATTTGCCGAATGAACATTATTGATTTGCTTATTAGATTTGATCTACCTACTGTGAACCTCCCAGACTTTCTCTATAATATATTCTGATCTGGAGTCACAGTTATTTGCTGTCCTCCGGCAAGTTACGGCCAGTTCATTACAGAAATGTGATGACACTTTGAAATTAATAAGATGGATATTTAGAATTTCAAAGGCATCGTGTCTGTTTATCAGTTGTAACACAGCATAGGACAACATAACACAATGCCATTCAACCCAACCCAACACAGCACATCACAAGAGGTGAGAGGTGCTGGTTCAAATGCTGGTTTGTAGGAATAATCGCCCTGCGTGTACTGAAGTTGGTCATCTTTTTCATGGTCCTTCCAGACGGATTGGAACAGGCAACCATAGGAACTGCATTAGACAATATGTATTCTTTTCATCTATTGAGTGTACAGTTTCTGTATCACGTCAGCTAGGTGGTCGACTACATGGCCGTAACCAGTAGTGTCATCCTGCAGGTCTGTACTGCATAGAGACAGACAGAGAGAAGCATCGTTGTCACACAAACACAAAACACACACGCACACACACACACACACACACACACACACAACACACACACACACAACACACACACACACACACAAACACACACACACACACACACACACACACACACACCACACACACACCACAACACCACACACACACACACACACACACACACCAACACACACACCACACACGAGAGCCACTCCACCATAGAGACAGGGCCAGAGAGCTCCTAGCTGCTCAGTCAACCCTGAAAGCATGTCAGCTGGTTTGGAGGATGATTTGATCTGCTGAGCTTGCAGATCAGACTGAGCACATCACTCTTGTACTGTACCCATTCTGTTTTTGTCTGTCCATCTCTCTCTCTCTGTCTCTCTGTCTCTTCCCAACAAACAAGAAGAAAGTGAAACAGCAGGACAACAACATTGTTGTGGCGTGGCAATGTTTGCCAATGTCTATCGCAATGAACAGTATATTTGAATGGTCATAACATATCCACGAGATAGAGAGACCTGTCAGCAGTGATCAAGTCAAACGCAGTATTATTCCTCTCAGCATTGATTACCTCGGCTCTGCATTTCTGGGATGCAGGCCGGGGGGGTGGAGGGGTGCGCGTGCGTGCATGGCCCCTAGGATCTGTCTCCCGGATAATGCTTCCTGCCAAAGGGGTGGAACGTTAAGCTAAATAGGCACAATGTGTTCCGACGTCTCAGAGCTAATGTCAGAGCGAAGGCATCCTGCGGGGAAATTGGGGACCTGACCTGCGAGTCCTGCAAGGCAGGGATGCATATTGCTTTGACCCTCCCATTTGGCCCCTCGATTGTTTTTCAATTAATCCTGGCCACTTTGAGGCAACTGACGCTGACAGATGGTAAGGTCTTTGTTCAGGTTCACAGAGGATCACAGCAGATAGTGCTTACTGGGGGAGAAAAGTGAAATTTCGCCAAAAGATGCTCAATCTGAAGTGAGCACGAGCTGGCATTGAGGCAGTCGTTAAGTGCTGAGGTATTGAAAACGCAGGGATCTGGGAGATAAAGAATACCACTGTACTGAAGGTTTGAAGGAGAGGAGGATATTCAACTGTAATGTTCAATGACCCCCACCACACAACCCCTGTTGAAGTAATATGAGCTATTGCCATCAGGGAAAACTTAGGCTACAGAACACCACTACACAAAATTGTTTAGAATGAACAATGTTCTTATCTTGCCAAACCCTCTCATGCTAAAACAGTAACATTAGTTTACACTACATTTACCACCTGGCATCATTAATGTGAGAGAAAGACGATTCTCTCAATGGAACCTACCATGGTTGACTTTCATGCTTGAGGAGGTCAGTGCCCTATCCATCCTAATAAGCATCACTCACTATTGTCTGGTTGTGAATAAGGCCTCTCTGCCTTAGACAGGAGAGAGGCTGGACTGAGGCTGTCCCAAATGGCACCTTATTCCCTATATATTCCCTATATACTTTTGACCAGGGCACATAGGGCTCTGGTTAAAAGTAGTGCACTATATAGGAAATAGGGTGCCATTTGGGAAGTAAGCTGAGACTTGAGAGATTATTGCCTCTCCTCTCCTCTCCTCTCCTCTCCTCTCCTCTCCTCTTTATTGGTCACTAAAGCATGGCAGATGTGCTGTTAAGTAGCTCTCAACGATTGTTAGCCGGAGCCCTAACTTTCCCCTGGTGCTAAGCTATTGATTCTGCATTAGATAAACATGAATCTAGTAAATAAGAGGTGAGTGGGGAGCCATTGACCTCGCCATTGTGCCGTGTAGCGAGAGAGAGGCAAGACAGGACACAATGAGAGCAGGGAGCTTCATTTGAAGTGTAATTATCTTTCCCACTCAAGTGCAGTGAAGGGACAAATGGGACAGACAGTGGAAACATAGATTATATGCGTTGGACTACAAAGGTCAAACCTCCAACTAAAAAGCCTTGAGATAAAAAAATAGAGGAAGAAGTGAATTATGAATATAAACTAATGGGATTTAGGGAAATATCCAAATCAGACTGCATGGTGGAAAACATTGATTAATGCCTTTGGCATAGTAAGTGAGCGAGGTTTATAGTCTGTGCTTTTGTATCAAGGCTACTGTAATGTTGTTTCGACTGATGTGATTTCAACTTAATTACAATAAAATACATTTAAATATGATTTAGAATGAATTTGTTAGTTGTATTTTTCATGCAACACTGAACTTGAAAGGGTATTACTTTATGTTAGTGTAAATAAATCATAAAATGTGTGTATTGGGGTTGTAATGTAATGTTGCTACATGCATTGTAAGTATAAGGAATAGTTATAATAATAATAATAATAATAGTGATAATGATAGTGGTTGAGATGTGAATCTGATGTCTGGAATGGGGGTTTGGACTCTTACCAAATATTACACTTATTACATATTTCAATGGTCTCATAACTGATCCAATAGTCATTTATTCAAATGTTTTATGAAACAATATTTAAAGCGGAAATAAAATCATACCTTGATGCTGCCTGTGTTTCTTGTTTTATTGTCCTAGGTTTTCTCCCTAGGGGTTTTTAACGATACCAATAAAGTCACAACAGAAATCCCTTTCAAAGATATTGCTGGTGATATTCCATCCATCTGTTAAACCCTTTTTATGCTGGTGAAGAATTTATGGAAAAGGCCCTCTAACAAGTTTGATTTATGTTTATGTATTTGTGAAGAGACAGGTAATCACAGTGGAACTCTGGAAGCGCAGAACAGAAGTACATAAAAACAATGCCGCAAGGATTGGATCAGTTCAACTGGATCGCATTTGTCCTGGAAAAGCACCTACGGCAGCAAAAGAGCAGCGCGGCAGGACAGTATATCTGGGAAATAGGATCTCTCTGACCATTTATTAATCAATAAACACATTGGGATGCATCAAACCATTACGCTTTGTGCCTGGTTTTAATATCACTAATTAATTTTCCCACTGGGGTCTGGGGTGTAGGGTGAGCTACAAGGCCTACAAATCAACACTGAAGTTGTCAACATGATGTGATGAGTGTTGCAGGATCAACATCATGCTGTGTTAAACATGCAACGAAATGGTACTATAGTCTCCTGCATGTCACTGCTCTTGAATTTTTTTTAATGTTGTCATTCGGAGCCTTTTATGGCATCACAGTCACTCCCAAGTCAATTCACCCTTTTTCGATCAGTGTATTTATTACCATAGCCACAATTATCACAATTAATAATGTCTCTAAACAAACACAAAATGACCAAATGAGTCACAAATGCACACAAAATGACCGTACAAAGTACACAGTTGCAGTGCATTTCATAACTACAGTCACAACGCACAAATACATTAGATCTCTGCTTGCAGCAGCGGACATCCGAAGCCCCTGTATCTCTCCTGAACCTGTTGGCCAGTGGAGCCTCGTAGAGGCCGGATGTGATCGAAAGTGAAAGCCTTCCAGTTTTATTTAGCTCTCCTGATTCTCTATGAAGCCTGGCTGGCTGTGCGCAGATGATAACTGAGAGCAAAGGTCTGACATTAATAGGAGCCATGGGATGAACTGACTGACTGAGTGTGTGTGTGTGTGTGTGTGTGTGTGTGTGTGTGTGTGTGCTGCTGTGTGTGTGTGTGGTGTGTTGTGTGTGTGGTTGGTTGTGGTTTGTGTGGTGTGTTGTTGTGTGTGTGCTGTTTTGTGTTTGTGTGTTGTGTGTGGTGTGTGTGTGTGTGTGTGTGTGTGTGTGTGTGTGTGTGTGTGTGTGTGCTTGCGTGTGTGTCTATACAAGGAGGAACATATTACTCTTTCCCAGAAGATAGTGATTGACCGAGGGGCTGTATTTAATCCGTATCGCAGAAGTATCGCGGAAGATCCGCGTTATAGCTATAGTGAAATTTAAAGGCAATTTTCCCGCGTTCGCATAGACCGCATTCACGGTAAATGCTGCATATGTCGGCTCAATCGGAAATGACCTTTACATTTTAACGTTGCTCTTCCGCGATACGGATTGAATCCATCCCAAAGTCAAACACAGAAGAAAGAGGTATATTGGTTTAGCATAAAGGCTGTCTGTCTCCTGGGTGATTATTTTAACCTTGTATACTAATAATTTCTGTGTAATAATTTTCTCAGAGGATGGGCTATTTGATTATTGGAATTCATTGTGCTTGTTAATTATGTGTGTGTGGCATTTCCAGCCTAATTTGTATTTCCTTCCCGTTTAGCATTTCAAAGCTTAAAGTCATTTTCAACACCTTATTAAACGTCTTCAATTGCAGAATGTAATCTCCAACACCCCGACTACATCAATCGGGAGGTATTTAAGAGAACGTTAGAATTAAAGAAAGTACGACAGGGGGGATGAAACGTGATAGGAATATGATGAGTTGGCTAGGTACAGCTAGAAGTCAACTTTCTGTATTCCTGGATCGAATAGTTACAATATTTACCTACAATTTTTGGATTGACACTTCAAGTTAATAACCATCTTTGTATCCGAAATCTGATTCAGTCTCACATTACTTTAACATTTTCTAATCTTGAAAAAAGTATGTAATGACAAAATGTGCTGTCTCCCATCATGCTTCTGTGTTATCAGGTGCCAACCCAGACCCCTACCCCAGATGTTGTGCTTCATCCCTGATTACTTTGCTTGAATTAGCGTTCGTATCAAACAACTTTAGCTTTAGGCAACATGCAGGGCAGCTGCTTAACATATTCTGTTCCTGTTGTGTCCTACAGAGAGCAGAAATAATTAGGCCTTTGGTTTTGGACTGAACAAATATAGGCCTACACATAAACTCTGGTGAATTTAAGTGCAAAATGCCACTACTGTCAGTTTTTGTTGTTGTAATTCTACTTGCCAAAATTAAGCAGATATTTGGTTTCCGAATGAAATGTGTCTATCCTCCTCATACATAGATACATAGCTCGAGGAAAAAATGATGGAATTTCACTATGGCGGAGAAATATAACTTGAGCGACTGAATCTACAGCTGGAGAGTTGCCTTTGTAATGTCGATTCATGCATGTTGTCTTCTCTTGATAATGTTCATTTACAGTTCCGGGCATACAGTATAAGCCCTTACAGTACGCACATTGCCAAATTAAATGTGGCTTGTAGTTGGAAGAATCTCAGGTATTTTGCTGTGGGTAAGGACATGGAGACAGGGAGAGGGCTCAGGGTCAAAAACATCTAACAGATCATATCTTGTGTATTTGCATCACTGACCTTCTCTGACAGCCAACCAACGCCTAGGAGAAAACAAAACAGAAGAACAGAAACATATTCCCTCCAAACTGCAGTATATTGTACTAACTGTAACCACTATTGAAATAGAAACCACTACAGAAACAGAGAAACCTTATTGCTTTCCTTATATTGGGAACTACATTGCAGTTTATGTGGATCTTTCAAGCTCCGATGAAGCTGTTTACGTCTTGCATAGCTTGTCTTGAGCAGATTATGCTTATTCTAGCAAGAAGAGTAATATCTATTTAAGTTATTATTTTAACTGTTTACAGCTGGATATATGTCGTACACAGAAAATTATACTTTTGGACAGGAAAGTGGATAGACTTTGACAACACAGGTAGAACCAGAAACATGAAGCGGTGTTGTAACCACCCACTCAATACAATATAGCGTTCAACTTTTGGGCAAATCAGTTTTCAACATTCTTTTCAATCAATGTTGGCATTTATGAACCTTTCCCTTTTCAACTTTGTACGTCCAGATAAATTGTATTGGTAGATGAAAGAAATGCTACTCATAAAAACATCATAACAATCCTCTCAAAGGGAATTATTGAATTTTGATGTTCCTCTTATGAGCACCATTTATTTAACTTAGCAGAAAATCAAAAGCTGTTTGACAATCGGAGAAATCAAACGACGCAGCAGCAGCAGCCTATCTTCCTTATCTATCTGTTCTCCAAACTTTCCAAAAGTCACTTTCTCCATTATTCCTTCTTTCCTTTCTTTCATTTCCTTCTTTCCTTTTTTCTTCTCATCAAAAACGCCTTCAAGCCTTACTTCTGTTCTGTAAACTGACTTTTTTTCTTCTCTAGCTTTTTCTTTTACTTTCTGCTGCTTGTACAAGTTTTTTGTCCAGATCCGTTGGAGTATAGCTGTTGATTACTACCATAAATTACTTACTTTTATTCTTGCGGTCTTGTAGGTGTTTGAAGTGATTTCTGCCTCAGCCCACTGATAAGGTGTAGGAGCCAATCTGATGCTGCTGAGGAAGCCAGATTACATCTCACTAGACTATTTTTGGTCTGGGTATGACTGCAAGGCATCAAACCACCCCCACACAACCCAGCGTACAAAGAAACACATTTAGCAAGCACTAGGCCCTATCTCAACCTTGGTGTATTTGAGAGCTATACCTAACATATATGATTATTCTTTGTGGCCATGGGGTTTAGACTCTACCTGAATTTGAGAAATATACCTAACATACTGTAGGTGTTTGTTCTTTGTGGCCATGCGGTTTAAAGCGGTAAGACAAGGACTTAAGTCAAGGTTAATGTTTGTTGTCTAACCTCTGTCTGGCCAAACATATTCTAGTGATTGATGCATCCTCACTCATTCTCCCACAAGGATTAAGAGCAACATTTATATTCCTTGACCTCCGTTTCATAACCTTCATTTCCTCTTACTCATAGTTACTCCATAAATAGCATATAGCATAATGTCAGCAGGGACGGTTTTGTTTATACATGACAATATCTGCTATCAGAAGTGTAACTAAGCATTGTTCAATCAGATAGTAATAATGTTAATGCAATGGAAATAAACAGAGCCCTTGGCGGTGAACATGCTGTGTGTGCATTAAACAGAGGGATTAGATCACTTGCCATCTGGTCAACCCAAACAGCTACATAGCGCTGCAGGCAATGCATAGCAAGGAAGTCATTTATATCTGTCTCAGGTGATTTACCCAAGTGCTCATAGATTCTAATGGTGTAATGGGTCTGAGCCCATTGAGGATTTGATATACTGTATGTTGTGGTGTAGATTGCACGGACACCAAATTCAAAGGTCAATATTATGCTGGTAACGGTTGTGATGGTATGGAATGTGAATATGATATAAATAACGGACAAATCATTCATTATTGCCCTGATGACTCATTCAAGGGTTTTTCTTTAATTTTACTATGTTCTACATTGTAGAATAATAGTGAAGACATCACAACTATGAAATAATACATATGGAATCATGTAGTAAACAAAAAAGTGTTAAAGAAATCAAAATATATAATTTATATTTGGGAGTCTTCAAAGTAGCCACCCTTTGCCTTGATTACAGCTTTACACACTCTTGGCATTTGGCTCAAGCAGATTCATGAGGTAGACACCAGGAATGCATTTCAATTAACAGGTCTGCCTTGTTACAAGTTAATTTGTGGAATTGCCTTCCTTCTTAATGCATTTGCGCCAATCAGTTGTGTTGTTAAGGTAGGGGTGAAATACAGAAGATAGCCCTATTTGGGAAAAAACCAAGTGCATATTATGGCAAGAACAGCTCAAATAAGCAAAGAGGAACGACAGTCCATCATTACTTTATGACATGAAGGTCAGTCAATGAGGAACATTTCAAGAACTTTGACAGTTTCTTTGTGCAGTCGCAAAAACCAGGAAGCGCTATGATGCAACTGGCTCTCATGAGGACTGCCACAGGACAGGAAGACCCCGAGTTACCTCTGCTGCAGAGGATAAGTTAATTAGAGTTACCAGCCTCAGAAATTGCAGCCCAAATAAATGCTTCACAGAGTTCAAGTAACAGACACATCTCAACATCAACTGTTCAGAGGAAACTGTGTGAATCAGACCTTCATGGTCGAATTGCTGCAAAGAAACCCCTACTAAAGGAAACCAATAATAAGAAGAGACTTGCTTGGACCAAGAAACACGAGCAATGGACATTAGACCGGTGGAAATATGTCCTTTGGTCTGATGAGTCCAAATTTGAGATCTTTGCTTCCAATTGCGTGTCTTTGTGAGATGCAGAGTAGGTGAACGGATGAGGTCCGCACGTGTGGTTCCCACCATGAAACATGGAGGAAGAAATGTGATGGTGTGGGGGTGCTTTGCTGGTGACACTGTCAGTGATTTATTTAGAATTCAAGGCACACTTAACCAGCATAGCTACCACAGCATTCTGCAGCGATATGCCATCCCATCTGGTTTGCCTTTAGTGGGACAATCATTTGTTTTTCAACAGGACAATGACCCAACAATGACCCAACATACCTCCTGGCTATTTGATCAAGTAAGAGAGTGATGGACGGCAGGTAGCCTAGTGGTTAGAGCGTTTGGCCAGTAACCGAAAGGTTGCTAGATCGAATCCCCAAGCTGACAAGGTAAAAATCTGTTGTTCTGCCCCTGAACAAGGCCACAAATAAGAATTTGTTCTTAACTGACTTTCCTAGTTAAATGAAGGTAAAATTTTAAAAATTACATGGAGTGCTGCATCCGATGACCTGGCCTCCACAATCACCTGACTTCAACCCAAATGAGATGGTTTGGGATGAGTTGGACTGCAGAGTAAAGGAAAAGCAGCCAACAAGTGCTCAGCATATGTGGGAACTCATTCAAGACGGTTGGAAAAGCATTCCAGGTGAAGCTGGTTGAGAGAATGCCAAGATTGTGCAAAGAATTTAATTGAAAATCTAAAATATATTTTGATTTGTTTAACACTATTTTGGTTACTACATGGTTCTATGTGTTATGTGTTATTTCATAGTTTTGATGTCTTCACTATTATTCTACAATGTAGAACAGTAAAAATAAAGAAAACACCCTTGAATGAGTAGTTGTGAAAAATGTTATGTGAAGCTTAAAGGGGCAATGTGCAATTGCTACATCCATTTTTGACTTTTAAATTAATTTTACACACTGTAGAGTCATTGAATCTTGAAGAATATGCATGTAACTTATAAATGCCTCATTAACTGAGTTCAACTGTCATACCCCATCAGAGCCCAACATATAAGCCTGTTTTACTCCATTGCTTGTTAACAAAACAATGTATAGCCTCAAAACATGGTTAAAATTATAATTTTGAAATCATGGATGGTGAGTCCTTGAATCCATAGCTCTGTCCATGAATTTGAGAGTTTTTACATTTCCAAGTAAAAGGACACATGAGCACCAACATGTGAAGTATATACTGTAGGAGCATAACAAATGTGGTGTTCAATGAAAGCTAATAGTATATACTGTATTTGTGGTGTTCAATGAAAGTTAATAGTATGTACTGTATTTTGGGGAAATTAAGGCATAGATACATTTTTCAACCATTTTCCATTCAAAAAATGTGGAATATGCAAAGGCTTTGATTTCTGGTCACACAGATGGAAAAGGGGTCTTAAAAAATATCTATTAGAAAAGGTCTTAAAATATATGATATGCAGTACAATATATACAAATGTATGATGTATTTAATATAATTAGAAATATTAGAACTACATCAAAACACAATAAAGTTGAAATAAACGTCACTACCAACTAATTTCAACATTTATATTTAGTCTTGCAGAAATTATTTGCCTTCTGTAAGTTTAATAAGCATTGCTTCGTGTCTTGTCATTCTGTTACCAAAAACCCACATATCTCAAAAATATTTTTAAAATTTCTCTCACTCAGGACGAGGGAGGATTATGAAAGTTCACAGAAGTAACAAGTAAAGGTAGACCTATCTATAGTTATAGTGTTTTCACTGATAACAATTTTGTTTATGAATTATTATTTGATTAAAACACGTCACTCTTTTACCAAATCGGCAACAAAGTGACTAAATAATCAGTAACAGAATGACTGCAATTGAATTGGCCACAATGGGAAATCATAGTAGTCACAAACCACAGTTGCTGTAGATCACAGTACTGCACAGTACAGTAGAGCACAATAGAGTACAGTACCGTAGAGTTCAGTAAAGAACAGTAGAGCACAGTAGAGTACAGTACAGCAGTACAGCACAGTAGAGTACAGTACAGTACAGTAGAGCACAGTAGAGTTCAGTACAGCAGTACAGCACAGTAGAGTACAGTACAGTAGAGCACAGTAGAGTACAGTACAGAACAGTAGAGCACAGTAGAGTACAGTACAGGATAGTAAAGGACAGTAGAGTACAGTACAGTAGAGCACAGTAGAGTTCAGTACAGCAGTACAGCCAGTACAGCACAGTAGAGTACAGTACAGAACAGTAGAGCACAGTAGAGTACAGTACAGTACAGAACAGCTAGAGCACAGTAGAGTACAGTACAGCAGTACAGCACAGTAGAGTACAGTACAGTAGAGCACAGTAGAGTACAGTGCAGAACAGTAGAGCACAGTAGAGTACAGTACAGCAGTACAGCACAGTAGAGTACAGTACAGTAGAGCACAGTAGAGTACAGTACAGCAGTACAGCACAGTAGAGTACAGTACAGTAGAGCACAGTAGAGAAGCGGTGTCTTGAGGAACTCTCAAACTTTTCCTAATCTTGATTAAAAAAATGAACACACTTATAAATGTGTTTATGTGGATTTTATGTGGATTTTGATTTGGGAACACCAGTGCCACTATAAATAATATTAATTAGATAATACAATGAATGGCACTCATGGTTACATCTGGATCGTTATTTCAAGTCCGCTGGAACTGTTGTTATATATGTATCATTTGAGGGGCGCGCGTCACGAGCAAAGTAATTTGTATAATTTTTTATATATTTTTTGAAAGAGTCTGGTGCGGCTTAGCATACCACAGCCATAGAAACAAACGGAGTGGCTTTGTGTATTTGGTTGCGCCATTACAATGCAGGAAACCTTTACAACCTTTACAAAACCGCTCGTCTCAAGACCTTTCCGTTCAAAGTAAGACCTATTTCAAAGGAGCTAGGCCTACATGTTTTTCTTTCTGACCTATTTCCCAGGAGCTAGGCCTACATGGCTTTTCTTTCTGACCTATTTCACAGGAGCTAGGCCTACATGTTTCTCTTTCTGACCTATTTCCCAGGAGCTAGGCCTACATGTTTTTCTTTCTGACCTATTTCCCAGGAGCTAGGCCTACATGTTTTTCTTTCTGACCTATTTCCCAGGAGCTAGGCCTACATGTTTTTCTTTCTATCTGAGATTTGCAGGAAGCTTGTAGCCTTTTCCTGTAGTCAATGAACAAAAGCTCCCTCTTTTGGCCTCATATTTTTCATAATTAATCAAGATTATAATTATTTTTTATCAACGAAAAACTGGTGTTTCTAAGTCAAACAAAACAAACAGACAACGAAAAAGGGATCGGTGGCGGCTAGTAGGCCGGTGACGACGACCTCCGAGCACCGCCCAAACAGGCAGGGAAGCCAACTTCAGCTGAAGTCGTGACATTTTGGCAGCGATTACAGCCTTGAGTCTTCTTGGGTATGATGCTACAAGCGTGACACATGTATTTCTCCCATTCTTTGCAGATTCTCTCAAACTCTGTCAGGTTGGAAGGGGAGCGTCGCTGCACAGCTATGTTCAGGTCTCTCCAGAGATGTTCGATCGGGTTCAAGTCCGGGCTTTGTCTGGGCCATTCAAGGACATTCAGAGACTCTCCCGAAGCCACTGCATTGTCTTGGCTGTGTGCTTAGGGTCATTGTCCTGTTGGAAGGTGAACTTTTGCTCCAGTCAGAGGTCCTGTGTGCTCTAGAGCAGGTTTTCATCAAGGATCTCTCTGTACTTTGCTCCGTTCATATTTCCCTCTCCCAGTCCCTGCCGCTGAATAACATCCCAACAGCATGATGTTGCTACCACGATGCTTAACCGTAGGGATAGTATTGGCCAGGTGATTAGCGGTGCCAGGTTTCCTCCAGACATGACGCTTGGCATTCAGACCAAAGACTTCAATCTTGGTTTCATCAAACCAGAGAATCTTGTTTCTCATGGTCGGAGAGTCCTTTAGGTGAATTTTAGCAAACTCCAAGCGGGCTGTCATGTGCCTTTTACTGAGGAGTGGCTTCCGTCTGGCCACTCTACCATAAAGGCCTGATTGGTGGAGTGCTGCAGAGATGGTTAACCTTCTGGAAGGTTCTCCCAGCTCCACAGAGGAACTCTAGGGCTCTGTCAGAGTGACCATCGGGTTCTTGGTCACCTCCCTGACCAAGGTCATCCTCCCCCAATTGCTCAGTTTTGTACATAAAGTCTAATATTGGGATGTAAACTCAAAATGAAATACATTTCAACTCTATATCTGACATGGTACAGGTGTCTTATTTTTTAAGCCCATAACCATGTGTGTGAGGTATATACTTTTGTTTCAAAGTAGATTTGTTTAAGACTACCAAGAATCCCTCTGTGTTACCCTGATTTAGCTCACTGCAGTAAAACGTTAACATTTCTGAACCACCCATCCCGGATCCGGGATAATTGTCATCAGCAACGCTGAATAGCATAGCGTAGCATAGCACAGGTAAATAATATTACTAGAAAATATTCATATTCATGAAATCACAAGTGCAATATTGCAAAACACAGCTTAGCCTTTTGTTAATCCACCTGTCGTCTCAGATTTTGAAATTATGCTTTACAGCGAAAGCAATACAAGATTTGTAAGTTTTTCGATCACTCGACAAAACAATAAGTACACTTAGCATCAGGTAACTTGGTCACGAAAATCAGAAAAGCAATCAAATTAATAGTTTACCTTTGATGATCTTCAGATGTTTTCACTCACGAGACTCCCAGTTAGACAACAAATGTTCCTTTTGTTCCATAAAGATATTTTTTATATCCAAATACCTCCGTTAGTTTGGTGTGTTATGCCCAGGAATCCACCGGAAAGAGCTGTCACGACAACGCAGACAAAAATTCCAAATTATATCTATAATGTCCACAGAAACATGTCAAACGTTTTTTATAATCCATCCTCAGGGTGTTTTTCAAATATCTATTCGATAATATATCAACCGGGACAGTTGGCTTTTCACTAGGATCGGGAGTAACAATGGCTGCCTTTCCCTTTTGCGCACAACTCACTCTGAGAGCCCCCACCTATCCACTTACGCAATGTGGTCGTTCACGCTCATTCTTCAAAATAAAAGCCTGAAACTATGTCTATGGCACCTTAGGAAAGCCATAGAAATAGGAGTCTGGTTGATATCCCTTTAAATGGGCAATAGGGATGCATAGGAACAGAGAGGTTTCAAAAACAGGGGCACTTCCTGATTGGATTTTCCTCAGGTTTTAGCCTGCAATATCAGTTCTGTTTAACTCACAGACAAAATTTGGACAGTTTTGGAAACTTCAGAATGTTGTCTATCGTAATCTGATGCATCGTAATTATATGCATATTCTAGTTTCGGGGGCTGAGAAATAGGCAGTTTCAAATGGGTACGTTTTTTAGCCAAAAACGAAAATACTGCCCCCTAGCCTTAAGAAGTTTTAAAGGGGTACACACAAATTAAACATAATGAGTTAGAAACTATGAAGGTAATTGAAATCAACCCTATTTAATCTATGAAAAAAATGTCACAGAAACATTGATGATTTGCATTATGGATCAGATGAGATGGAGGTCATTACCATTAAATCAATTATTAGGAAAAGTTTAGGTGTGCCACATAATTTTTTAGCCCATCAAAGTGTGCCATGGTTAAAACCATGTCGGGAACCACGGCAGTAAAACAGAGTACAGTCTACTGTACTGAACTCTAATCTAATGTAATATATTTTACTGTGCTATGCTGTGCTCTACTCTACTGTATGTGCTTTACTATGATGTCCAAACTTGTCAAACATAGACGTCTATAATTGGTACAGAAATGTTGTCTTGTTTGGGGGCAGTGCTCTTTCGAATAATAGCCAGTGTGTAGAATAACCCATGATGCAATTATGTTACCGTCATTCTGTTACCGGTTGTTGATCCACTTCACTTACTGTAGTTCTAACTGAAGGTGTCATATCATAGCTGACACCCCTTTCTTTCTGCAGATATCTTTGAATCTTAATTTGGAGTAGATAATAAACTGAGTTTTTGGAAAACGTGGTCACATATAAACTCTGGGAGATTTTACTGTCATTCTGTAACCAAACTTTGCATCTGCACTGATCCTCAAGTAAATGTGTTTTAGTAACATTTTCAGTGGCAATTGTCAAAAGTAGACTTATATGTGTATGGTTTGTTAAACTTTGCAATCAATGTTTTTTCCTTGGCATACATTTTAGAGTGAAAAAGTGATTCTCAGTGTCTGTTACCGTGGAATTGCCCATTTCCCCAGCCCCCATCCCTCAGCTTTTACCAAAACAGTGGTGGGGTGCCCACTTTGTTATTGTTTGAACTGTAGATTGCCTCTTTAAATCTAATTCTAACTTTCATCTGATGTGAAAGAACATTGTGGTTGTGGTCCCCCACATAGTGTGTGTTTTGTAGTGCAGTATATTACAGGTCAGGATCACAGCAGAGAGTATATTATAGCTAGGATCATAGCACACCTATTTTCCCATCTTCCTCTCTTTCCTCTTTGTGTCTCAGGTCTGGAAGAGGACTGTCCCTGGCTAGTAATTGCTGACACACCAAAGCCAACATTGCTCAGCGAGCCTTTAATAGTTTTCATTTTTCTTCCTTACAGGATGGTCTCTGAGGTGCCATCATGAATGATCAGTGCCTGGCCTCTACCACAGCTCCCTGTCAAGAACTCCTCCCCTCTCTCTTCCCCACTTTCTCCCATCCTTCTCTACTTCTCTCTCTCACCCTCTCTCATTCTCCCTCTCACCCTCTCTTACTTTCTCTCTCTCTCCCTCTCCCCCATCTCTCTCCCCCTATTCTCTCCCCTCTCTCACTCTCTCTGACCCTATAGCCCTTCCCAGACACAGATGCACACCTGCCTGGCCAGCCATTATTCCCCCTCTGTGTCTTCCTCACCCCATATTTCCACCGGCCCCTACATAGACAATTTATATAAAATACTTTCCCTCTCAGCTTTCATCACAAACCCAGGTAGCAGACCAGTCCCCATTTCCTAACATTAATTCTCTCCCTTTGCAATGCCCGGCCCGGTCCCGCCACATCAATTCAGTACTTTATAAACTATTTCAGGAATGCGATATATCAGCTCTGACAGAACTTTCGCGCAAGAAATAAACAGTGGAGGCTCAGTGGCTTAGCGGGCTGGCCTAGCTCACTCAGCAACACCCTATTTGTCATTATTTCATTCAGAGCACCTAAAAATCCTCTGACATTATTAATAGTAAGATGAATCACTGGAAAACTGCAGAATCCGTGGCCAACGAGGCTGAAATAATCAATTTGGGTGAGAATGTCTGTGTGGAATAGTGTTCCCTGATGGCTGGCCTCAGCATCATTAGTGTCCCCATATGCATGGGTGGTAAAGCACTGGAGCATGAAGTCCCAAAAGAGTCAGATACTTCCCCACTTCCCACAGTAATTCCTCACCACCACAAGCGTGGAGGCGATCCATGACACAGTCAATGCTAGTTATACATCTACTGCTACAAATCCATAATATATATCATAGAGTATGCCACTGTGCTGTCAAAACTGAACAACCTCTACTCTCACCAGGCAGATATTGAGTGTCCCAAATGGCACCCTATTCCCTTTACAGTGCACTACCTTTAACCAGGGCCCTGGTCAAAAGTAGTGCACTATATAGGGAATAGGGTGCCATTTGAGATGCAACTATACAGTACAAATCAAACCAACTGGTGTCAGAAGTGTCAGTTTCCATGACAATATACATCTGGAGTGCCACTATTATATCAGTCATTTCCTTTTCCCTCTAATGCCTCCATCCAGAAGCCCCTAATGTCTCTTCCCATCTACCCCAGCTTTCCCCTCTCCCCACTGGGCTTCCTGAGCTCTGTCAGCCCCTGGAGGTGCTAGAGCCCATGTATGTTACTTCTCATATGCTGGAGCTCACGCCAAAAATGGGGAAAGCTTGGAGACAAATGCCAATCTAATTATTCACTCAGTCCTGATACTATCTGACAATATCTATGTTGATGTCTGTTGGGTTGATTTCTGTCCCAGTAGGGGTTATTACATCTCCTCCACATAACATAATGTAACAGGGTGTCAATAGTTGTCTCACTGAATGTCTTTCACTTTGTTGACAACTGAGTTTTTATACCCCTCTTATGTAGTTGTACAGTAGGGTATATCTTCTATACTGTAGTTATCAATGCTTATAGATTAGAGATTAGTATTTCATTACTTGTGACAGTGTACCAACCTGGGCGATATTCGGTTTGGTCAACCAGTATTGCGGCGATGAGGGTTTGTCCTAGTTGTCTGTGTCTTGTCTGTACACCGGAACCCTCCCGGTTAGCCTTCAGGCTCAGCCTTCTGGCTCGGGGAGCGTGCCTCACCCTGCAAGATCAGGGGTCTATGTATGTTTGGCTCCAGCGGGATTGCAGTTCTCCCCAGACAGTGAGTCAAGTGTCACTAGGCGCAACACGCTTATCTCTCACAGGGCACAGCCATCTTGCCTAGACTCTTGTGTGTTCCACGGTGAACGAGCTATGCAGTAGCTAGCTTAACAAAAGCAGATCACTGCAGGACTAAGCACACTCCTTACATTCTGCCAACACCCCCACGTAGAATAAACTATAACGTGGCGTGAGACCCACAGGTATGAGCAAAGATTGAGCTAACATGTGTGAGTTTGTGTGCTCTGCCGCTCCCCCCACAATCAGGTAGTTCACACCCTGTTCACGTCACCTCTCCTTAAGATAGTGTATGAGACTATGGCTGGTACTGTAGGTCTGTAGTAGCTGACTACTACAGTATTGCATTGTGTATACTATAGAAACATAGTAATATCATACTGTTGGCTTCACTTTCACACAGAAACTACACATCATTATTATGGTGTTTCATTGTGAGAGATGCGGGGTATACACACGCTGCCTGCATGACCTGTCTTGGGTTAGATCACGCACGGAGAACGGTTAGAGAACCCAATAGTTGTTTGGCCTGCGCCGCCTTTGAAGAATGCATGCGCTTAGCACGCCTGGAGGGGATGAAGGCCACAGTACAGTCCTCCCCATCTGATGACCGTATTCCCCCATCTGGGGTGATGCGTTGTTGCGGCAGCACCCCTTCAGCCGCTTTGGGGGCCCTCCCTCCAAACTCAGTATGGCTGAGGAGTTGTTCAGCCTCGAATGTCAGGCGGAAAAGCCTGCGAGTGGATGCTTTACGGGGGGGGGGGATGATGTTGGCGACGATGCACTCTCTCTCTCCATGCTGGAGACGAGGTAGTGTTCCCGAGCACATCAGGGATCGACCCTGTCCACAGTGCCATCTGTAGTTGGGAGCACTGCTATGGAGGCACCCCCGGTGGTGACGGAAGCAACACGGGAGCTTTTAGCGAGAGTGGGTACCACCCTTGATATCAAGCTGGAAGAAGCACCATCTGAGCTGCTCGTTATCCCCATCTGCCCCAAGTTCACTTCGGCTCTTTGCAAATACAGGAGCAAGATGGGAGGGCGCTTCCATTGCCACGGCCAGACCAGGCCGTGGACTCTCCTAATGGATGCAGAGTCCTTGGAGCTAGACCATTATCAGGTGATGGATGACATGGTGGCTGCCATGATCCTCCCTGACAAGGAGATTGTTGGCAAGGTGCCTCGCTTCAAACCAGGACCTGAAAGATTAAGCGATGAATGGCTGCAAAGCACTTTCGGGACCCTTTCCATCATGCCGCTTCTCGTAAACACAGCTACGATGCTGTAATCCTATCTCGCCCTGCTGATCCTTCGCCTCCCAGGTTGGTGGTGAAGGAGACACTCCAGTGGGAGATAGCTTCACTCCTGAGCAAGAACGCAATAAGGAAGGTAGAGCTGCTAGAACAGCTAAGTGGGTTCTACTCGACGCATTTCATAGTTCAGAAAAAGGACAGCAGCTTTCGGCCGATCCTGGACATGCACGTCACAACAAATGTTTAAAGGAGCTCAAGTTCAAGATGATCATGCCAGCGCGGGTGTTGCGGGCAGTCTCTAGCGGCCAATGGTTCACCACGCTCAACCTGAAAGATGCGTCCTTCCACGTTCCTGTTCATCGAGATCACTGTAAGTACCTACGGTTAGCCTTCGAAGGAGTGGCTTACAAATTCAAAGTCCTCCCGTTCGGCATCTCACTGGTGCCGCGTACATTCACAAAGTGCATGAACGCAGTCCTAGCGCCTCTCATGTCCCAGGGCATTCTAGTGCTGAACTACCTGGACGACTGACTGGTGTGTGCTCAATCAAGACAGCATGCTACAGCAGACACAAGGATAATCTTAAAGCACATTCAAGACCTGGGCCTCTCCCTAAACAGGGAGAAGAGCATCCTGACCCCCTCACAGACGGTGGTCTTCTTGGGGATGTTGATAGACCCAACTCTTATGAGAGCACGTCTCCATTAGGTGAGATTAGAGAAGATACAAGCCTACCTAGACCGTTTTGGGCTTAGACGAGCCGTGTCTGTATTAGAGTGCCAGAAGTGATTCAGCTGGGCCTCCTTCACCTCAGGCCACTCCAGCGATGGTTCAACTCTTACCATCTACACCAGAGACAACACAGACATCGTCAGCTATTGGTGACAAATGCATGTGTGAGGACTCTGTTGTCATGACTGTCCATGAGAATCCAAATAGGTCAGATCATGTTTGCAATTAATAACTTCACTCCGACCGCCTCTCACCTGCAGAGGGGTGAGGAAAGAACTAGATGGGATTAACAACTCACGTTCTGTTTGAAATCAAGGGGGGAAGATTCAGGTCTCCCTCTCCAATGTTCACCAAAGGAATGTCCTTTGTTTCAAGATACTT
Organism: Salvelinus sp. IW2-2015; assembly: GCF_002910315.2. Lineage (NCBI taxonomy): Eukaryota > Metazoa > Chordata > Actinopteri > Salmoniformes > Salmonidae > Salvelinus > Salvelinus sp. IW2-2015. The sequence continues at coordinate 40,483,775 of NC_036854.1, forward strand.
TTTCCCGCCAAAACTCTAACACGTTCAAAAGCAACTACTGGAACAATATTTCTAACATAGAACGTGGGGAATGGTCAGAGGCGATCTATAGAACGCTAATGTTATTTTGTTTGTTATTTTGTGATGTCATAAAAATGTTATGAAGGAAATACTGTAACTTGGAAAGTATACCCACTACATGTACGAAGATTACATACTATGCATTGTGCATATAATATGAAAAATGATGAAAGTGTTTTTGTTAAGAGAGGGATGTGATTTGAGAAACTATAAGAGATAATTGTTTTACATAACTTTATACAAGTGACAAGTCATGCCCCGAGTGAGGTGTCTCAGACTCGGGGGATGCTCTGGCATACAGACCCACGTCGCCTCCAGCTTTGGACTTGGCCCCTGAGAGGTGTAAATGGTCTAGGCATTCAGGACAATGTGGTGAACATGTTGCAGAACGCCAGGGCTTCTTACACCAATGTGTCATATCAAATGCTGTGTGACATATTCTGTACTTAGTGTGAGGGTCATAATGTTGCCCCTGAGTCGTGTGACGTATAAACAGTTTTACACTTTTTACAATCACTGCTTTGTACAGGCCGAGCGGCATCTACTTTGAGAGTGTAATTGGCCGCAATTTCAGAGTACCATGACGATTGCCCGGAGGGACCCATGGGTAGCCATCCATTGAGCTACATGTTTAGACGTCTGTGTCCAGCAAAGGCCCGTTTGGTGCCACCTTGAAGTGGTGCTTTCAGCACTTGCTAGGCCACCCATCCAGCCCCTGGGGTTAGCGTCTTTGAAGAACCTATCCATGAAGGTGGCATTCCAGTTGGCTATTACCTCTACTAAGAGGATTAGTGAACTTCATGCTCTTTCAGTGAGCGCTGAATGTTTCCGAATGGATGCAGACAAAGGGAGTGTTATCCTCTGGTCTGACGCCTCTTTCTTGATGAAAGTTCTGTCTGACGGACATGTGAACCTTACATTTGTACGCATACGCACCTCCCATGGCTGCAAGTGGGCTGGGTTTTCCCCAAGTGTGCTGTGCCCGGTGAGGGCACTAGACACTTACCATACACGGACTGAGTCAATATGATAGTCGGATCAGCTGTTTGTGTGTTATGGTCAAAGAGTTCTGGGGAAGAGCCTATCGAAACAGAGACTCTCACATTGAATTGTGGACACTATTACTACAGCATATTAGCTGTAGTAGCTACATCTTCGGCCCTGCTCCGAGGAGGTTGCCTTTATGAAATTTGCACCTCGGCCAATTGGGCATCGTCTAGCACTTTTGCTAGGTACTATTGAGTCAATGTTGCTGCAGCCAACCAGGTCGGGAAATTATTTCTCGGAATGTATCCTGCCGAGCGGAAGGATACCCTATTGGAGTGATCCAATAGCTCACATAACCATGGTTACATACTTAACCTTCGACGTCATGAATACAAATCATTGTCTTATGTCAGAGAGCGCGACTACTGCACCTGCACTGGTCTGTCTCATTCTTTGCAATGACTAATTGCATAGATTAAAAGTAGTTTGGCTACAATGTACTCACATTACAAAATATCATCTACAGTAGCTAACATCGTCAGCTGAACCCCATCTGCTTCAAAACAGGCTGAATAAAACTACGCTAAAACAGCAAATCTGTCAATAATGACGTTTTTTTTGTTAGGTAGTCACATCATTTTACATCTAGCTAAGGATTTTGGTGCTTCAAAGGGTAGTATTTCTGAAGTTTGAAAATGGACACGAAATGCTAGCATAAATCTGTCCAACATTACTTTGCTAAAGCTAGCTGATCAGGCCACTGAAACAATGCTGCTAACCAACCTACCTGCTTAGTGATACACACACAATGTTGAATGCTTACAAGAAAAGCTAGTTAGCAACCTATTCACATTACTATGAGTTTTCATGAAGCAGCTGTTCTGCCGCAAGTCATTGCAGTAGCCTCCTGTCCTGAGTCAGCTGCTGTGCTCAGCTGACCCAACAACACAAAGTAGCATTAGCTAAAGCGGAGAAACATGCTAATCTAGGGAAGGATTTCATGATAACAGGCCCTTTAATTTTGGGGCTGCGTGTCAAAATCATTTGTAATAATTTTGCTAGTTATTTTGCCTATTTCCTAAGAGTCATATAAGAGCGCAGTGATATAAAACATTAGGAACTATGCTCTCATTGTTGAATGGCAGATGCTCTGGAATACTCAAATTTGAATATGAGTTCAACGTCCAGGTTGGTTGAGGGATGAGCGTTGTGTATGAGTGATGCCACCTGTCGGAAGACAATGCTCTAGAATATAATCTGTTATAGAATATCCTGGTTTAGGTATCTAGTTTCCCGCATGTCTCAGAGGGGAGGAAGAGTCTGTTTGGCCTTACCTAACTAAATGAGACAGACGGCAACGCAAGGCAATTCTTTTCTGATGAGGGGTCAAGTCCTTCTCCTCCTTCCTCCCTTCCTTCTTTCCTTCTATCCGCAACCCATCTACCCGAATACTGGGGCGTTTCATTCACAGGGGCAAATTTCCTTTTCCAAGATTGATCACCATGCTTATAATTTTCTAATTTCCAATTCACTGAGGGACATAACTGGAAGCAGGCATTTTTCCCAAGCAGCGACCAGATTTATTTTATTTCCTGCGCCGGGGTAAATGGGAAGAATCTTCCAGCCCATTAAGCAGACAGTCTGTGTCATAAAGGTTTGGTGGCGGTCGGATGGTCTGCCGGAGTGCTGTGCTGTGTGTGTGTGTATTTGTGTGCGTGCATGCGTGTATGTGTGTGTATTTGTGTGCGTGTGTGCGTGCGTGTGTGTGTGTATTTGTGTGTGTGTGTGTGCGTGCGGTGTGTGTGTATTTGTGTGCGTGTGTGCGTGCATGTGTTGTGTGTATTTGTGTGCGTGTGTGGCGTGCGTGTGTGTGTGTGCGGTGCGTGTGTGTGTGTATTTGTGTGCGTGTGTGCGTGCATGTGTGTAGTATTTGTGTGCGTGTGTGCGTGCGTGTGTGTGTGTATTTGTGTGCGTGTGTGTTTGTGCGTGTGTGTGTGTATTTGTGTGTGTGTATGTGTGTGTGCAGTAGGCCTATGTGCTGTGTGTGTGTGTGTATGTGTGTGCGTGTGTATGTGTGTGTGCAGTAGGCCTATGTGCTGTGTGTGTGTGTGTAGTGTGTGTGTGTGTGTGTGTATGTGTGTGTGCAGTAGGCTATGTGCTGTGTGTGTGTATGTGTGTGTGTGTGTATGTGTGTGTGCAGTAGGCCTATGTGCTGTGTGTGTTGTGTGTATGTGTGTGCGTGTGTATGTGTGTGTGCAGTAGGCCTATGTGCTGTGTGTGTGTGTGTATGTGTGTGCGTGTGTATGTGTGTGTGCAGTAGGCCTATGTGCTGTGCTGCCTTAATGGCGAGGCATTCTGTTTGATCTGATCTACAGCACTGTATGTAGGAAGGGCTAATAAAATGATACAGTTTCTCTGCCATAATGAATGTAACTTCAATGCAACGTCAATAAATGTAACTTATTCTCCTTTCCATTTAGATTTGGGGCATTTCAGTCATTCTGACTGTCCTGATCAGGGCCGTGCACAGACCGTTGGTGGGCCAGATGCTCAAAATAAAAAAGGGCTAAAGAATGGACTTTCATAATTCATAACTCGAAATTCATTACATACTAACTGCTTCTGTAGCCAAAATGTTATCATTTATAGGCCTATTTATTTTATGCAACAACACACTCACTCATAACACATTGTAAGCAAGCGAGTACCAGTGACTCCTAGGCTTAGAGATGACGAGAGATGATTGACATCAGCTGATCAAAGTGAATGATGGTGTAAGCCATCAGACTGCTGACACTTGAACTGGACTGACAACCTGCTCTGACTCTCCACACCTTAGCACAACAGACACAGACACAGACACAGCACAGACACAGACACAGACACACAGACACAGACACAGACACAGACACACACACACACCACACACACACACCACACACACACACACACACACACACACACCACACACACACACACACACACACACACACACACACACACACACACACACACACACACACACACACACCACACAACGCACCACGCACACACGCACACACACACACACACACACACACACACACACACACACACACACACACACACACACACACACCACACACACACACACCATTCATGCTACACACACATTACAACTGCTGCTACCAGACTCTTATTATTGTTGGTAAATACTGCACAATTGAAATACTTGCCCTCCAATCCCCCCTTCCCTAAAACACACATTGGTCTATAAATTGTGCCTTCCTGTATTATACGTATGCTAAATGTTTATTCTATTCTACTGAGCCATTTACTTCATGTTCATATTCTTATATTTTATTATTTGTTATTGTTGTTGCCTTGTCAAGAAGGAACATGCAAGTAAGGATTTCGTTGGACGATGTATACCATGTGTATCCTGTACATACGACTAATAAAACTTGAAACTTGAAAATATGCTAGCTAGCTAGTTAGCTATGTTTTTTCCCCCGAAACAAACACATTTTTATTGATTTGAGTTTGTTCTGCTGCTGACATCTGCATCTAACAAACAATCAGTTAAATTGTCACTTTTTTTGTCCCTGACAGTGAGAGATCCAACTCTAAAATAGCATCCTACCGGTATTCAAGTCTCCCCGCCCAGCCAGTGGCCACTGTATGCAGGTCAGACGAGTGCACTTTTGGGGCAAGAGGGCGGGGGATGGGACATTTTCTGAGATTCAAGAGCTTACGAAATTAGCTACTTAAAAATAAAAGACTAAATCAAATTAATAGGAGAATAAAATGTTAGTCATTCATAAAATTAAAAAAGTCCACGAGCTGAGCAGGCACTTTTTCAAAGGAGGGCTAAAGGGCAGGTGCTCGGGTACTGGCTGAACCCTATCTGTGCACGTGCCTGTACTTGATTTTTGCCGTCAGGTAATCAGTCAATATCAGGAGAATAGCATGACCTCAGAAAGATCTGAGATAAGACGTCTCAGAAGACAGAGGGGGTCCTAGGCTCTAGGTCTGTCTGCTTACATGTAAGCTAATTAACTGGCTGATTGAGGCCTATGAGTTTTGGGGATACTTAAACCCTGATTGACCAGTCAATCAGTCAATCAGTCAGTGTAAGTGTCCCTACCTTTGAACAAAGTTGAAAAGGATTAGCAGACTACAACTACACTAAAAGCAATGAATGATGTGTATAGGACAGGTTCAGTCTAGAGAGAGATAAAGAGAGACAACGAAAATATGAGAGAGAGAGAGAGAGAGAGAGACAATGAACATATGAGAGAGAGAGAGAGAGAGAACAAAAATATGTGAGGAAGAGAGAGAGCGAGCGTGAGATCCTGAGAGAGCTAATGGTTTGGCTGCTCAGCACAACTGACTGATTAATTGAAATATGTGTAGTAATGAGTGATAATTATTAATAATAGAACATGAATTCACTTCATGTTACCAGGTGTGAATCAGTAGTTGATTGTATGACTCCCACTTCCTGATTGAGAGAAAGATATTTCAATCAGCCAACTACTTCATTCATAGGGCACTCTGGTGAAGACACTTCCAAATCATCACTTTGTTCAGAGGTGTAGAAAGTTTAGTTCTTGAGGGAGTTGAATGAGTTAGGCCTGTTAGTTGAAATAATATAATGACTTCGATAAGTCATAAATTAGCGAATGTCCACAACAGTTCATGAGTTATCGAATGAAAACAGTTTATTCAACCGAATTATATGCAACAAAGAGAGAGAACAAAGGAAAAGCATTGTCTTATAACTTGCAGTGCTCGACCACCTGCCCAGACCCTCCCCTCCCCTGATGTCCACCAACCACAAGGCCGTCTGGCACTGAAACAATCCAGGCATCCCCTTGATTGTCAGACATCAGGGTGACTGGCATGCTGGACCCTGCGAAACCCTGTGAAACTCATAAACATGACTATTAACTCATAAACAGTTAAACAAAAGTCCCTCATCCCCGAAGGAACATACAAAGTGTCGGAAGCGACCCGGGGGTCTCCAATGTCTGCACATGTGTGATGGGGCAGTGTCCACGTGTGGCAAAGGTGGTTCAGTCTGTGGTAGGGGGGTGTCCCTCTGGGGCACAGGGGATGAGGGCGGGGACGGGGGGATAGAGGGGTGAAAGAATGGGGGCATAGGGGACATAGCCTGTGGCTCTGGGGAACCACTCAGTGACACAGGGAGTACAGCGGGAGTGGGCAGTCTGGAGCCCTGTCTGCAGGGGTGTGTGAGGAATGTCATTGCCAAAGGGTGGGGCTGATGGGGTACCTTGGGTTTGTGGGGGCAAAGAGGCCCCTCTGTATGGTGCTTACCTATCCCGGTGCAGTACCACCTTTCTCCCCCTGGAAGGTAGCTGGGCACCAGCTCTCCCATCCTCTCTAGGACCCTGTAGGGCCTCACCTAGTGACTGTCCAGCTTGGGGCAACAACCTTTCTTTCTCAGGGGGCTGTAGACCCAGACCAGCTCCCTAGTCTCAAGGTGCCGCTCCTGGGTGTGCACATCATAGTTTCTTTTCTGCCTCACACCTGCTCCCTGGCGAAGGTGTGGGCTGTCTCCAGGCGGTCCTGGAATCTCCTGGCACACTCCGGCCCCTGGGGAACAGGAGAGCTATCAGGGTACCTCCCGAATGTCATCTCTGCAGGGGTGCGGATATCTCTCCCCAGTAAGAGTAGGGCAAGCGTGCAGGAGATGGAGTCTTGGACAGCGGTGCGGCATGCCATGAGGACCATGCAGGTGCTTGTCCCAGTCACACTGGTGTTTGGCAGAGGTGATGGCCAGCCGCTGTGGAAGCTTTTTGTTGAAGCGTTCCACAAGGCCATCTCTCTGTGGTTGAAGAGGATTAGTGTGGGACTTGTGCATATACCCAGCCGATCACACATGGTGGAGAACACACAGGACTCAAAGTTTCTGCTTTGGTTGCTGTGAATGGAATCCACAGTGTCAAACCTGCTGAACATACCAGCAGATGGTCTCTGCTTCCATTTTGTGAAATTTTGTGAGCACCCAGCAGTTTCCATTGTCCTTGGTGGGGAACAGCCCAGCTACAACCTCTCCCACTCTCTCCATGGGAACCCCGACTGAGAACTGTTGGAGCTGAGCTTGGGAGCGACCCGGAGGGCCCTTTCTCGCTGTGCAGCTGTCACAGAGGTGGCAAAAGTCTCCCCTCTTGTGCTGACCCCAGTAGAAGCACTGACGGAGGCGGCGGAGAGTTTTTGTGACCACAGTGTCCAGTCCCTACTCCGCCATGCATTCCCTGGAGCACAGTCTCCCGCATTGCTTTGGGGAACACCACCTGACACCTCTTCTTTCCTGTAGCTCGCATCTTCCGTGCTCGCTGTAGCAGGCCATCAGCCAGTAGCAGAGCCTTAAACTTTGACCACAGACCTTGTGTCAGAATGCCACCACCTCTTCCAACGGCAGCCTCTGCTGCTCCTCCACCAACTGTAGCACTGGCTGTAGGTCTGTATCCTGCTCCTCCACCAACTGTAGCACTGGCTGTAGGTCTGTATCCTGCTCCTCACAAGCCTGGTCCACTGGCTGCATAGGTCTGTATTCCCTGCTCCCTCCACCAACGTCTTACTGATGCGAGGCCTGTATCCTGCTCCCTCCACCAACTGTCGGCACTGGTGCTTTAGTCTGTAATCCTGCCTCCACTAACGTGCACTACTGGCTGAGGTCTTTGTATCTGCTCGCACACTGTAGCATGGCTGCAGGTTGGTATCTGCTCCTCCACCAACTTGTAGCACTGGCTGCAGTTGGTATCCTGCTCCTCCACCAACTGATACCACTGGCGTGTGTCTGTTACACTTGCTCCTCCACCAACTGTCCCACTGGCTGCAGGTCTGTATCCTGCTCCTCCCACAACTGTACCACTGGCTGCAGGTTCTGTATCTGCTCCCTCCACAACTTTCCTAGGCTTGCAGGTTCTGTATCTGCTCCGTCCACCAACTGTACCACTGGCTGCAGGTTCTGTATCCTCGGCTCCTCCACCAACTGTACCACTGGCTGCAGTCTGTATCCTGCCCCTCCACCAACTGTACCATGGCTTGCAGTCCTGTATCCTGCTCCTCCCACCACACGTCGTACACTGGCTGCAGGTTTATCCTGCTCCTCCTAAACTGGTAGGCAGCTGCGCTGCGAAGGTTCCTGTTATCCCTGCTCCCCAACGCGAACTGTAGCAAACTTGGCTGCCAGGTTCTGTATCTGCTCCTCCGCCCCCTGAATCTGTTTACCACTGGCGTGCAAGGTTCTGTATCCGCTCCTCCCACCCTGCCTGGCTGCAGGTGCCCGTATCGTCTTGTCTCCTCTCAACTCTTCATGTTACCATGTGCCGTGCATTGGTTCTTGTTATCCCTGCTACCTCCACCAACTGTAGCACTGGCTGCAGGTCTGTATCCTGCTCCTCCACCAACTGTACCACTGGCTGCTGCCTCCATTCAGCCACGTCGAACAGGCTGCAGCTCACAGCAGACAGGCATGCTCACCTGGCATACTGAGGCACAGACCCCCTCCTCTCTCTCACGGGCCTCTCTCCTTCTCACAGAAGGCGGCACACGTCTGCTATACAGGGCTGATGGGACACGGTGTCAGCGTTAAAGTGGAGTGCCCCCGCCCTGTGTACCATTGTGAAGTCATAGGCTTGAAGCTCTTCCAATGAGTGTGCTACCTGCCCCTCTGGTTCTTTGAAAGACATGAGCCACTGGAGGGCAGAGTGGTCAGTCCTTACAGTGAAGGGCAGGCCACACAGGTAGTACTTGAAGTGTTTGATGGACTCCATCTACAGCAAGAAGCTCTCGCCGGATGACACAGTAGTGTCTTTTTTGTTTGTTGAATGTTTTGCTGAAGTACGCTACCACTTCCTTCCCCTCTGGCCCCACCTGGCTAGCATTGATCACATCTTTTTCGAGGATAAAGGGCAAGGTGGGATCAGCGGGGGCGAGCACGGGGCCATGATCAGTGCACGCCGCTGTCCATGTGAAGGCCTGGTCCTTCATCAGCAGGCAGTTCAACGGAGCGGCGTCACTGGAAAAGCCCCGTACAAACCTCCTGTAGTACGAGGCCAGGCCCAGGAAGCTCTTCAGGTGTTGCTGGTCAGTGTGGTGGGCCAGTTTCAGACAGCCCACACTTTGTCCTCCATTGTGCTGATTCCCTCTTCCCCCAAGAAGGACATCCCTCTCCTCATGGGGTAGCACTTCTCAGGGTGGAGCTTCAGGCCTGTGGCAGCTACCCTCTCCGACACACGCCGTAGCACCCCCAGGGCAGACTGGAAGGAGCTGCCATGGGCCAGGATGTCGTCGAGGTAGACCAGACACTCCTGTCGGGGGATGCCAGCCAGCACCCTATCCATCAACCGCTCAATAGTAGATAGATCATTGCACAGGCTGAAACACAGGACCTTGACCACTGCGGAGGTCAAGTGAGGAGAACCAGCGACTCATTGATGAATGGTATAGGGTATGAATTCTTCCTGGTTACCAATTTCTGCTTCCTGTAGTCTGCACAGAACCTCAGTTTGTCCCCCTTCTTAGGAACCATAATTATTGTAGCCACCCAGGGGCTGTCTGCCCGCTGCATTTCCAACACAGCCTTGTCTGCCACCGCCGGGCAAGCCAGCAGGATACGATAGAGACGCAGCTTAATGGGCCTAGCACCGCCTGTGTCAATTTCGTGCTGCACGAGATGAGTCTGACCCACCTCCTCCTCACCCAGATCAAAGCTGTCTCTGAACTCCAACAGCAACTGCCACAGCTGTTTCTACTGGTCGGGGTCAAGACCAACACAGTTCCTCCACCATATCTCCGGACAGTGTCCTCTCCTCTCCTGTCTGGTGTAGCTAGGCAGGGGGTGTGGTCCAGGCTCACAGAGGGACGTGTCATGGAGGTAGCTGGAGGAATGTAACACACAGCCGTAGGTGACAGAAGAGCTGGGGGAAAGTCACACACATATGTGGGGGAGGGGGGCAGCCATGGGTCTCTGTTGCCTTGACAGCCTGAGTAAGGGGGTCATTGGGCTGCGTGAATGTGACATTGGGAGGGGCCATGGTGAATGCGGGCCTATCCTGGAAGCTCAGTCTGCCCCCGTCTAGGTCTAGCTGACAGCCTGTGCTCCTAAGAAAGTTCAACTCCGGGATACAGGAGTCCTACACAGTCGCCACCCACACAGGAAGATGCATCATTCCCTACAGGTCCAGCCCACCACAACAACAGGCTCCATCTGCATGCAGCTTCTGGGGGAAGTGGAGCCTTGCTCCCCTGTCTATGCCGTTGGCATCCTCCTGGCGTTGGTGGGGTTTGGAAAAGAGAGCCAGGGGTCCGCACTGCCCCATCTATGCAGACCCCAAGCCATTTCCCTGAGCTCTAGGAGACATGGGGCAATCCCAGATGGCCTGGCTGGCCACACCCCCAGCAGACCATGGGGCCAGAGCGTGTGTTGCGTACGTCTGTAGTGCTACAGCACGAATGACTTCAGTTATTTCAGCTACCCGTGCAGGCTTTTCCTGCTCTGGGCTGCTATGCGCCAAAGCCCACACAGAGTGGGTGTATTTCCACACGCCCCCACTGAAGCTCTGGCCCACACAATCTCCCTCTGAAAACCATTTGCAAGGCTTTTTGTAATGACTCAGGATGAGCCAGCTTGGTCTGTGGGATGAGCCAGCTTGGTCTGTGGGATGAGCCAGCTTGGTCTGTGGGCGAAGCTTCGTAGGAGAGAGTGCATATATGCATTGAGGGGGGCATGTGAGCGTATGCCTGCCTAGTGAGGCTCTCAATTAGCTAGCACCCGTTGTGGCTCCCCTGGCTACCTGCGTCTATTACTCAGTTTGGAGAGCAGCAACTCAGGTTGTAAACAATGTCCAAAGCTCCTCTTCAGTGCTTCAACTAAAGCCCCATAATCACGTCTGTCCTCTGGGCTAATCAATATCAAACAGGACAGAGCATCGTCCGTGAGGCACAAAGCTACCTGAAGTGCCTTATCTTTATCCGATCACCCCCCTGAATGACCTAACAGTTCAAACTGGGGAAGAAAAGCTTCCCAATCCCCCTTACCGGAGTACCTAGCGGTTAAGAGCGCTGGACCAGTAACTGAAAGGTTGCTGGTTCGAATCCCAGAGCAGGCATGGTAAAAAATCCACCGTTCTGCCCAGGCAGTTAACACCCAACAACTGCTCCCCAGACACCGTTGACGTGGATGTCAATTAAGGCAGCCGCCCACACCTCTCTGATTCAGAGGGGTTGGGTTAAATGCGGAAGACACATTTCAGTTGAATGCATTCAGTTGTGCAACTGACTAGGTATCCCCTTTCCCTTAAAACCTCTACAGGATCAGTGCCCCCCCCCCCCCCTTTAATGTGATTACCATGCAGTTGTAAGCAACAACAAAAAAAATCCCAGGACATAGACATATCTGATATGGGCAGAAAGCCTAAATTCTTGTTAATCTAACTGCACTGTCCAATTTACAGTAGCTATTACAGTGAAAGAATACCATGCTCTTGTTTGAGGAGAGTGCACATTTATGAACTTGAAAATGTATTAATAAACCAATTAAGCACATTTGGGCAGACTTGATACAACATTTTGAACAGAAATGCAATGGTACATTTTTTCAGTCTAAAACTTTGCACATATACTGTTGCCATCTAGTGGCCAAAATCTAAATTGCGCCTAAACTGGAATAATACATTATGGCCTTTATTATTGCCCTCTTGCATTTCCAAGATGATACAAATGTTGTTTAAAAAAATATTTTACCAGATCTAATGTGTTATATTCTCCAACATTCATTTCACAGTCAAAGTGTTTCCTTTCAAATGGTATCAAGCATATGCCTATCCTTGCTTCAGGTCCTGAGCTACAGGCAGTTAGATTTGGGTATGACATTTTAGGCTAAAATTTAAAAGAAGGGTCCAATCCTTAAGCTACGGATGCGACTGGGGACTGGGTGCCGCTATGTTTGTTTACATTCTGAAGCCCAGCCTTCCCGTCATGCAGTGTCGGTGTCACACCTTCGGTCCGCCAACCAGAATCCGTGCAAAGAGCTGATGAGGATGCACCCATGCCCGGGTCAGCTGCCATCCGTCTGGCAGTCTCTTTCACTTGTGCCCCTATGCCCTTGCAAAATCCTCAACCAGATTCTCCTATGTCCATCCACAAGCACCCCCATCAACGTGATCGTCCTCCGCTTTCTACTTCACTCTCGGACCGCCTTGAATCATTTTCAGTCCCCTCTATTGCTAGGCTAATCCACCTAGCAAGCCATCATAGTCAGGTAGCTAGCTCAATTTTAGCTTTTGCTTCTGACACCAATATAATGACCTCGATAAATCATAAATGAGCGAATGTCCACGACAGTTCCTGAGTTCTCGAAAGGAAACGGTTTATTGAACCGAACTCTCACAGCTCACTGTCTGGCCGTAGCCAAACAAAACCCTAAATAACAGCAACAACTAAATGCACACTGTCGGGAGAAGAAAAGAGAGAGAACAAAGGATAAGCCCCTACGCTGTCCATCAACCACAAGGACACCTGGCACTGAAACATTCCAGGCATTCCCTTGATTGGCAGACAGCAGAGTGACTGGCATGCTGGAGCCTGCGAAACCCTGTGAAACTCATTAACATGACCATAAACTCATAAATATTTACAAATAACTGACCAGGAGGGTCGTTACAATAATATTGATTACTATAATGAAGATATTCATGTAACTGATGATGAATATTCCAGCATCCGGAAAAGCGGGAGTTCAAAAATAAGGTTTTAAACTTTTCTACTCTGCAATTATTTGACTTACAAAGCCCCGATATCCTCAACCAGCCCTGTGGCTATTTTAGGTGTGGATTTGAGGACACTTCTGGGTTCCGACTGCTTATTCAAACTGAGCTGAGACGACTGAGTAGGAGGAGGGTGCTGTATATGAACTCATAACTCCTGCACTGTGAACCAATTCAAATTCACTTTGAAGAGAGCTCTGGGTTGGAAGAAATCCTGCGAAGAACAGAGTTTGGTGGTTGTGTATTATTCACCTAACGGGAGATGGAGAGCTAGTTACCTCTCCTTAGCTTGCACATCTTTTATTAGCTCTATTTCAACTATGTCAATCTTTTAGGCCAATTCTGGCATAAATAATTCAGTGGAGGATTAGGCCTTCTGCTAATGGATATTATTGGATATAGACAGAGGGTGAAGTTTTGGTTTGTCTTTGTATAAACTTTATATTTATGTATTTTCTGCCTGCAATCAGTGGTTATTCTGCTCCTGGCTCATCCTCAGGTGAGGTCTCCTCTTCATTAGGTGTTTCAGCTCCTGTTCACTATACCTATGAAGGTAATACTTAAAAAAGAAAGGAAATACGGCAACTCTCATTGTTCGTTTCTGTTATCTGATTGGCTGTTCCATTTCATTGAGGCCAACACAGAATACCTCTTATGGAGACAGTCCTTAAATGTCCCTCGTTGGATTCCTAACCTGGTTTGTCACAGGTGGACTTGTGTGTGTAACATTCTGGACAGGAAATAGACCAGGACACCAGGTACTGACAACAAGTGAAATGTGATTATTCCTGAAATCCCTCTCCCACAAGTCACTGCCGATGCCAGAGATGAGGGTGCAGTCTGGTAACAAAGAGACAGACCTCCCCACCGAGACTGTCAGCGCTCAGATAGGGCTCAAAGCATTGGACAGTTTGTCCTCTGTTATATCCAATAACATTGAATATGGTGGACCTAATACAACTCTTTGGATGTCATAGTGCATTGTTGTATAGTGCATCACTTTGGATGTCAAACATAATAATATGTAAAAGTGAAGTACTTGAGGAAAAGTTGTGAGGATATGGACGTTTCCTAGAAAGATTTAAGGAGAGGCACCACACCCTAATAGTATTTGTTTTCATATCACAATGAACTTTTACCAGTTGAATAAAGACACCAATATACCACTTTTCTTTAATGAAGCATTTCTGAAATATTATATAAAAATATGCAAATGAGGCAATATAACATTAAATATGTGCACATTTGTATATAGCACAAATCAGGACACTGGAAGAAGTCAGCCTTAATATTTTCGTTTCATTTTGTTATGACAATCCAGGACCGGACTTCTATAGAGCAGATTGTGGATATATACTTTTTTCATCTTTCGATCTGTAAAATACTGAAGACATGTACGTAAACTGCATTTTTGGCACATATGTCCTTTAAAAAAAAATCCAGAATCAACATTTGACAACATATCAACAATCAACATATCAACAATTCCATCGATACAAGTCTGGATAATATGTCTATGGATAACCACACAAAACTTGGTGAATGCAGATGCATCTGAAGCTGAGAAAAATGAGTTGGTGTGTGGGAAGAGTCTGACTCAGGAAATGGCAGTTAAAAGTAAGTACAATGAATTTAGCCTACCAATCGCTAAACGCCTATTTAGACTACATATAGTCCAGTTTGTAACATTCCCCATGAAACAGGCTTTTAATTTGTGTATGATTACATGCAGTGAGCTTTGAAATGATGCATTTCTGTCCATTTGAATGTGGTTCAAATTCTTTACATTTTGATGACGGTAAAATGGTAAACAAAATAAAATATACATTTACATCAAGTTTAAAATTATTATACTAATATTAAAGGAACAAAATACCCCAAAATCTAACAATTGATGAATAGATGCAAAAATGTAGTGCCTCCTTAAATATGTATGTTTTGTTTGACATCATGAAATAACTGAGGACGAGTATCCGGGCAGATTTTAGCTTTAAGGTTACAATATATCAAATGCACGTGAGTAAATCTGGGACCGCAAAATAAAAAAAAACGTATAAAAAAAAATATATAAACGGTAATCCATAATCATATCAAGAAGACCTGTAAACAAATGCAGTCTATTTAACATAGTCAAAGTTAGAATGAACAAGACTTTTTGTGTTTCAGTGGGGTTTTACCACTCTCTAGTGGTTAGAGAAATGAATTGCATACAATTACATGTCTATAGAAATCGACAATTTAGTAGTAACCATTCATAAAGTATTATCTGCTATCTATGCATGTACAGTGGACTACATCATTGTAACACAGTTTAACATATTCTGGAAGGTATTCTAAAAGTTCTATGTCGCCTTGTAGCCTATGTAACCTCATACACTGCTTTCATTCTCTAAGAAAGAAGGCCACGTTCCCTGTTATATCAGCCATTCTTGTTACACCAATATAAGTCCTATTATCCTGGACTAATAGCTTGTCCAATGGTGCAGTAAGTTATGTGGCTTCTCTAGTCAACCAACGCACAACTCATTAGCACAAGCGTTACATTGCAATGCAACATAAAGCCCATGCCTTTTGTTAGGATCCAACACATTAACTTTGCTATATGACATATTCCAACAACAACAGCAATATATCAAATGATTTCTGGGCTGACTAGCTTAGCTGCCACCACGACTAACGCTATGCCACCACCCTCCACTTTTAAACGCCTTTTCCCTGGTCCCCGTTTGAGTATAGATGCAGTAAATAAATTAAACATGTGTCATTGAGCATGCTAAATGGCTTGCAACCATAATTATCTAAATAATTATGAGTCTGCCATTAAAGTGAGCTAGATGGATGGTATACAGGGTTTTATGGGGGGAAAAAGTTAATGGGGCAAAATTTGATATGGGGAGAAAAAATAGAACGAAAGGAGGTGAAGGAAAGGGAATGCAGCTTTCTTCCCTGTCGTTCTTTTCCCTTTTCATTTGGGTAAAAGACGTATAGAGTGAGAGTGCTGGGTGACAATAGGTTGATTAGGCTAATCAGAGGCATAGTGGGAGACTGGGTAGTGGGTACGGCAGCTCAGTGCTGTCTTTTTATCGACACACACACGCACGCACGCACGCACGCACGCACACTCACACGCACACGCACACGCACACGCACACACACACACCACACACACACACACACACACACACACACACACACACACACACACACACTGCATTAATCAGCAACCTCAGGCCCTGAAAATCAGTTCAGCAAATCTGATTCGCTCTCACTTGTTCCCATGTGGCAATCTACGAAAGACAGAAAGAGAGAGAGAGCGAAAGAGAGCGAAAGAGAGAGAAATCAGTCCAGACTCGAAGTAGTCTCCCCCATTATCTGTACATTAAACTCATACATTTTCTTTCCTTTTTTCCTCCTCTTTTTTGTTTTTACCCTTGACAAATCAGTGAAGTCCAACTGTGCAAGATTCACTGTGTGACTGTGGGATGTGACCTCCATGTAACCCCAATTAACTTTCAGCTAGAGGCAGTTCTCCAGTGCATCTTTGACAAAAGTATTACATTCATGAAATTATTAATGCATTAGAGAGGGACACATTGTTTTGTCTCATATCAGCACAGTAATAGAGAGACAGATACTTATGTCTGTCATCCTGTGTTACTCCTGTCCCGATTAGGGAGGTGGAGGTTATGGTAAGACAATCAGACTACGCATACTAATAGCAGGGTTGGGGTCAATTCAAATTGAAGGCACTCAATTCAGGAAGTAATTTTAACTTAAAATGCAAGAAAATTACAAATTTGGAAAAAATTGCTATTACTACTCAATAGCACTACTACTTTATTGAGAAGTAATTGAAAATAGATACATTTTTTAATATTTTAATTGTAATTTAAGTTACCTTCGAATCGAATTGACCCTAACCCTGACTAGTGAATGATCTGTTGGTCTTAATGTGAATTGTCCATCAACTAAATGCACATTACCAGAAATTACAACCCTATTAACACAAACTACCAACTTGCACTGTATGCACTGTACTGTATGTACAATAAAATAATGATGTCATTCATGTGTAGTAAATGGCTCAAGTTTTGTACGATAGCACTAACTGACTTAGTACAAATTCCTAAAAGCATTTCCATTTAGAAGAAACACCTTATGAAAAAATTGACTTCACCTCAGGAATCCGGCACATCAAGGCCCCAAGCTATGTTCATTCTGAAACCGATCTCTCCTCAAATCTCATCTTGAGTTCCTACTTTCTCTAATTCTGGAAAGGAAACTTGTCATCGACATTGTGCCTTAGATCTCAACCTTGATAAGCATTACAGCACACAGCAATTTTACATTTCCTGCAAACCATGTCATCATAACTGATCCAAACAACTATACTGACTCTGTATTGAAATGTACTTTGCTTAGTTAATAGCAAATGCAGTTTTTGCTACTTTTTCTGTGAAAAGAAAGACAATACTATATTCCATTAATGGTTTGCACCATGTGCAGCTGATTCTAAGTGGGCTAATTGTCACTAGGCGTAAAATTGCTGACTGGGAAAGGGCTGTTGATCCATGAAATAGAATAGTTAGAAATCCCAAGTCAGTCTCAGGGGACCGGGGACAATCTTGAAGCCCATCTATTTGGCAGCAAACTCATCCTGGACACTAGCTATACTCCAACTAGCAATAAGGCAAACTTTAGTAGGTAATCAATTTAATCCAAACCCACTGGTGTGTAGGCTATATAGTATGTGATTTCCCTTTGGACACAGCCAACCGTCATATGATGATTTTAGAGGTGAGCCATTCCTTATAATACCCCTCATCTCCACAAACAGCCAATGTAATTTATCGGACAGGAGTTTTTCCTCCCAAGAGGACTCTGGGTCAATAATGCTGTCTGGAGTGACCTGTGAGAGATGTGGTGGCCATTAGCTTAAGACCAAGTGCCACATATTTACTCATCTATCTACCACAATGCAATGACTCAAACTCACTAACAATAACCTGCCAGTATCCAAGCAGACTTGGCAGACCTATTCTATAGTATCTTGAAAGGACACATTTTCTCTATGACCACAACTGGGGATAATATTGTACATGGCAGAGGCATGTTTTCTCTAGTGAACCTGTCTTTGACATGCAGCTGTCCCTGGATTCCCAATGCAAACAATAGTGATGGCAATGAGAAAAGGCTGCTTGACATATATCATCACAAATGGACCAACTGCACTCTACAATACCAAACAACCTCTACTACAGTCATTGTATGCATCACAAATGACACCCATATGGGCCCTGGTCAAATGTAGTGCACTACATAGGATATAGGCTGCCATTTGTGGCACAGTCCTTCTCTTTAGAGAGCTGTAACTATTATAACAGATACGCTAGGCTCGGCACATTCATTTCCTCTCAAGCCACAGGAGAGAGTAGCTTGACTTCAGTGCTCTCTGTGAATGTGGTCTTGGAGTTTCAGGGAAATTGCAGCTGTCACTCCACTTTGCAGCAGTGCATGTTGGGACATGCCAGGCTACTTCAGGCAACCTTCCTTCTCTCCCTCTGTGTGTGTGTGTGTGTGTGTGTGTGTGTGTGTGTGTGTGTGTGTGTGTGTGTGTGTGTGTGTGTGTGTGTGTGTGTGTGTGTGTGTGTGTGGTGTGTGTGTGTGTGTGTGTGTGTGTGTGTGTGTGTGTGTGTGTGTGTGTGTGTGTGTGTGTGTGTGTGTGTGTGTGTGTGTGTGTGTGTGTGTGTGTGTGTGTGTGTGTGTGTGTGTGTGTGTGTGTGTGTGTGTGGTGTGTGTGTGTGTGTGGTGTGTGTGTTGTGTGTGTGTGTGTGTGTGTGTGTGTGTGTGTGTGTGTGTGTGTGGTGTGTGTGTGTGTGTGTGTGGTGTGTGTGGTGGTGTGTGTGCTGTGTGTGTGTGTGTGTGTGGTGTGTGTGGTGTGTGTGTGTGTGTGTGTGTGTGGTGTGTGTGGTGTGTGTGTGTGTGTGGTGTGTGTGTTGTGTGGTGTGGTGTGTGTGTGTGTGTTGTGTGTGGTGTGTGTGTGTGTGTGTGTGTGGTGTGTGTGTGTGTGGTGGTGTGGTGTGTGTGTGTGTGTGTGTGTGTGTGTGTGTGTGTGTGTGTGTGTGTGTGTTGGTGTGTGTGGGTGGTGTGTGTGTGGTGTGTGTGTGTGTGTGGTGTGTTGTGTGTGGTGTGTGTGTGTGTGTGGTGTGTGGTGTGTGTGTGTGTGTGGTGTGTGTTGTGTGTGTTGTGTGTTGGTGTGTGTGTGTGTGTGTGGTGTGTGTGTGTGTGTGTGTGTGTGTGTGTGTGTGTGTGTTGTGTGTTGTGGTGTGTGTGTGTGTGTGGTGTGTGTGTGTGTGTGTGTGTGTGTGTGTGTGTGTGTGTGTGTGTGTGTGTGTGTGTGTGAGAGAGGAGAAGAAGAGAGAGAGAGAGAGAGAGAGGCTCCTGAGGGATGCAGCCGGGAAGGGTTTACACCCACACATAAACAGATCGCGAGTGCTTGTAGTGCCCATTCCAGTTTGACAAAGAATTCACACATAATTTTAGGAGAAAAGAAACTTACTGAGATAATTGCACACTATCCTAGTACTGTATGCATTTCTGTCACATTTGACCTCTTTCACCATCAAAGTAGATATATTGCCAATAAATTCAAGGGTTGTTGAGCTGTTTAGATAGATCAATACTTTGTTTACTACTGTATAGCAGTATCAAAGTCCCTTGAATAATACACTGATTTACAAGAGCAGGAGCTCTTACTCTAGATCCAATTGATTCATTACAAAGTATTACACAATATTATAACCCATTTAATACGATGTTCATCATATACTGCAATTAGGACTGATTCTAATATAACAGCATGAAAATAAGTTGATGCACTTACAATAGGTTGTTTGGACTGCAACATTCCTGATATTACAGATCACTATTTTTGGAATTGTGACGTGAAAACACCCTTCTGTGCCCTTGTTCAGGATTTCCACATGAGGTACAGTAATAGTAACATCAGGTAAGGCACAAAGACACAGTGTAGTTTCAATTTGTGTCAGCCCAACAGGTGTGGTATCCCAGAAACAGCATCTCTTTGGTATAAAAGTACCATGGACTTGCATAGAAGGGCATCACAAAACCCTCATCTAAATCAGGGAACGAGAACAAGACGCAGCATCTTACTGTTGAGAAAGGACATCTACTCTGAGGTAACGTTCNCAAAACCCTCATCTAAATCAGGGAACGAGAACAAGACGCAGCATCTTACTGTTGAGAAAGGACATCTACTCTGAGGTAACGTTCACTTATTTTTTGTACATTCTGTTGATAGAAAAACATAACATTTTAGAACAAAAATATTTTTATAATCTTGAATGGATCTGACCATTCTGGATGATAGATACACTACACAACCAAAAGTGTGTGGACATCTGCTTGTTGAACATCTCATTCCAAAATCATGGGCATTAATATGGAGTTGGTCCCCCCACTCTTAAGTTTGAGTTTATTTTTACAGGGACAGTGTACATTAATCAACGTTTTAGTTAAAGTGCCGATTTTACCCACCCTGCAAATTTTCAACCGCAGTCCTTGGGCAGGTTATTAAAAACAATTACAACATCAATAGGGAAAAAAAATGAGCAGTGAGCACATGCAGAGCAACATAGGACAAGCAACACGTAACATGCAGACAGAGCAACATAGGACAAGAAACATGTAGCATGCAGACAGAGCAATAGCACCAAAAGCAACAAAAACAAATACATTAAAGCAACAAAGTATTCCCACACCTCACAAGCTATAGACAACATGGAAATTGGCAATACACAGCTGGTCTGATCCTGTCCCGGAGCTCTATGGACAATTCCTTCAACCTCATGGCTTGGCTTGGTTTTTGCTCTGACATGCACTGTCAACTGTGGGACCTTATATAGACAGGTGTGTGCCTTTCCAAATCATGTCCAATCAATTGAATTTACCACAGGTGGACTCCATTCAAGTTGTAGAAACATCTCAAAGATGATCACTGGAAACAGGATGCACCTGAGCTTAATTTCGAGTCTCATAGCAAAGCATCTGAATACTTATGTAAATGCAACATTTCAGTTTTAAATTATTTATAATTTAGCAAACATTTCTAAAAACCATTTTTTTCTTTGTCATTATGGGGTATTGTGTATAATCCATTTTAGAATAAGGCTGTAACGTAACAAAATGTGGAAAAAGTAAATGGGTCTGAATACTTTCTGAATGCACTGTATAGTGTATCAGTGTATCTTATTAAAATTATGTCTAAATACACCTATATTTCTCTTATTCCAGGGATCATGTGTTGGATAAGAGTTGCTGTCATCTGTGTTCTGATAAGCCTGGTGAAGGCTCAGAAAGAGTGCTTTAAACGTGTTGTATGGAGCGATCTACTGCACAGCTTAAACATCTTGGTAAATATCCTACACAATGCGCAAATATAATATACGTTTACACATTTAAAAAAATCATGCATAACCATTCCACAAAACATTTTTTGATTTCCTTTCCACATCCATGTGACAATATGCTATGTTCTGTACATCTCATCAGTGCAAAGACATCTCCTATGAGTGTGAGCATCACCACGATAAGGCCAGTCTCTGTGATCCTCAGCTGATGCTCGGTCAGGTAAAAGAAACAGGTTGACATTGTCATCAAATAGTCAATCACTTTCCATGTATATGATGTTGATCTCTGTAATAAAATGCGGGATCACTGAAATTCACCTGCTCCCTAGATGCCTATTAGTCTGAATCCAACTTCAATTGCTAGGTTTTTATCATTGTTGTGAGCAATTGAGTTTGGATCCAGATTGATGTGTTTGATAGCATGCTAACATAATTAAATCAGGGAGATACAGAGTTTGAAGTGCTTCTCTTTATTTTCAACAGATGGAACACAAAGAAGTAGTTCTGGCTGACATCATGAAGAAGGCTGTGACCATGTATGAGAAAAGCCCTCAGTTTGACAACTTCAGGGAACAATTGGCCATGTCACAACATAGGCTAACATCTTGTGTGAGTGGCTCCAACAAGCTTTCGCCTGTATTGCTAATATCATCTTCACGTTTTAGTTTTCCACGTGTGTTTTTTATTTGCTATTAACTCATATTCATTCTGACCATAGGCAGTGGCACAACTCCATTCAAATGCTGACCATGAGCCAGTGACTACATGCTTTAACAAACTGGAGAATTTCCTCCATCACAAAAAGGTCAGTGTCACAATATTACAAGTGATACGATGGTGTTGGATAGACTGAATGTGATGACAACGTGCAGTAAGCTGATTATAAACTGTTATATCTTATTCAGGCTCATCTACAGTGTGCATGGGAAATTTTTCCACATCACAGTCAGAGAAATCCTTCAGAGACTTGAGAACCACACCGTCAGAGGACTACGACAAAGATGATGATAGAATCATTTTGTTCATTACAGCAACATTGAAAAAAGATTGCTTTGAATTTGAATGAATCTGTATTGTTTTATTGGGGGGAAATACATGCGTTAGGGCCTATTTATCAAATGAAAATACACAGATTTAAATGTTGGAAGTAGGCAATCATTTACTGGAGTTTGTTATGAAACTGTAACTTTTATGTTTTTGATATTCTTGTTAGTTTGTGCATTGGGCCACCAGATGGCGACAATTCATATTGAACAAACATCCCACTAGAGGGTGCAAATATCTTGTCAAATTTATCACATATTTCATTATAGTGGCATGAATGTTGTCTTACTTCATATAGAATAATATACAATATCCGAATGGCAGTTTAAACTGGTCAGTGTAGAAATATGAGGCTTCATTTCAAACTGCAAAGCCACCTTGATGGACTGCATCACATAGATCTACCTTTCTATGACAGGTTTGGGGGTACCACTACAAATAAATAATACACACACACACACTAGGTAGAGATCATGTGAGAGAAAGTAAGATAGTGTGTTCCCGCTGTAAAAACTAAATGATCAATGTCCTGCTCCATATTCCCTATAAACGTGAATTTACCCACACACAGACACGATACAGAGAGAGAGAGAGAGAGAGAGAGAGAGAGAGACTCCCAAGTGGTGCAGCCAGGAAGTGTTTCCTCTCTACACCCACACAAACAGCTCGCGAGTGCTTGTAGTGCCAGTTGCAGTTTGACAAAATATTCACACATCATTTTAGGAGAAAGGAAACTTCCTGAGATAATTGCACACTATATTAGTACTATATGCATTTGTCACATTTGACCTCTTTCACCATCAAAGTAGGTATATAAATTCAAGGGTTGTTGAGCTTTTTAGATAGATCAATACTTTGTTTACTATTGTATAGGAGTATCAAAGTCCCTTGAAGAATACACTGATTTGTGTCAGCCCAACAGGTGTGGTATCCCAGAAACAGCATCTCTTTGGTATAAAAGTACCATGGACTTGCAACGAAGGGCATCACAAAACCCTCATCTAAATCAGGGAACGAGAACAAGACGCAGCATCTTACTGTTGAGAAAGGACATCTACTCTGAGGTAACGTTCNCAAAACCCTCATCTAAATCAGGGAACGAGAACAAGACGCAGCATCTTACTGTTGAGAAAGGACATCTACTCTGAGGTAACGTTCACTTATTTTTTTGTGCATTCTGTTGATGATAGAAAAACGTAACATTTTAGGACACAATTATTATAATCTTGAATGGATCTGACCATTCTGGATGATAGATACACTACATAACTAGAAGTATGTGGACATCTGCTCGTTGAACATCTCATCCCAAAATCATGGGCATTAATATGGAGTTGGTCCCCCCACTTCTAAGTTTGAGTTTATTTTTTTATTAAAACTTCTTGTCAATAGGGGGGCGCTGTTTTCACTTTGGGAAAAATCGTGCCCAAATGAAACGGCCTCGTACTCTATTCTAGATCATACAATATGCATATTAGTATTACTATTGGATAGAAAACACTCAGAAGTTTCTAAAACTGTTTGAATTATGTCTGTGAGTTAAACAGAACTCATTTTGCAGCAAACTTCCATGCAGGAAGTAAAAAATCTGAAAACGAGGCTCTGTTTCAGGGCCTGCCTATTCAATTGCCTTATATTTATCGATATGCATGCACTTCATACGCCTTCCACTAGATGTCAACAGGCAGTGGAAGGTGGAATGGGGTGTCTAGCTTGATCTGAGGCCGAACAAGAGCTTTTGGAGTGGCAGGTCAGGAATTTTCTTTGTCTACCAAGGCGCGCCGCGGAGCTCGACATTGGCTTCTGAAAAGCGTTATGTATACACGGCGAATATCTCCGGCTCTGATTTTATTTGATACATGTGATAATAACATCATAAAGTAGGTTTTTTCAACCGAGTTTTATCAGTTTATTCAACGTTTATTGGGACTTTTGGAATTTTCCGTTCTTTGCGCCAAGAGTTGATGGGCATGTTCGCGCCACATGGCTAGCCAAGGTTGCTAATTCGACAGAAGAAATGGACATTCTAAAACCAAACAACGATTTATTCTGGACCAAGGACTCCTTGTACAACATTCTGATGGAAGCTCAACAAAAGTAAGAAAACATTTATGATGTTATTTCATCGTATTTTCTGTGTAAATGATGTTGAGCCTCTGTATTCCTCCGCCGTTTTGGTGAGACGCTGTCTCGCAATAAACGGCAAGCTGTATGTTAACTGGTAAAGGTATTTTTAAAAAAATCTAACACACTGGCGTTGCATTAAAAACAACCAGTGTATCACCTTTCATTTGCCATCAATATAGTGAGTTTTATGTAAAGTTTATGATGAGTTTCTTTTGGTCCAGATTAGGTGAGTGTCCAAACAATAATCCTCGGAGATTCTGGTGAATCGATGCTACGTAAATTCACATATGTATAATCAGGATTTGTAGCTCTAAATATGCACCATTTTCGAAACAAAACATAATTGTATTGTATAACATATTTATAAAGACTGTCATCTGATGAATTTGTGTCAAGGTTAGTGATTAATTTTATTTATTTTGCTGGTTTTTGCGAAAGCTACTTTTGCGGTGAATAAATGCGTTTGTGTGTTTGGCTATTGGTGCGTAAGCTAATATAATGCTATATTGTGTTTTCGCCTGTAAAACACTTAAAAAATCAGAAATATTGGCTGGATTCACAAGATTTATACTTTCATTTGCTGTCACACCAATGATATTTTTCATAAATGTTTTATGATGAGTATTTAGGTATTTCACGTTGCTCTCTGTATTAATTCCTGGCTGCTTTGGTGATATTTTTGATGGTAGTGCAAGTAAAACTATGATTTATACCTCAAATATGCACATTTTCGAACAAACAATAAATGTTATTGTAATAACATGTTATAGAGACTGTCATCTGATTAAGTTTGTTTCTTGGTTAGTGACTAATTTTATCTCTATTTTGTCGTTTTGTGAAGCTACCTATGCGGTAGAAAATGGTGAAAATATGCGGTTGTGTGTTTGGCTATTGTGGTTAGCTAATAGTTAGCTAAAAACACATATGTGTTTTCGCTTGCTAAAACAACATTTAAAAAATTATTCCGACCAAGCAGTGGCACAACTCCATTCAAATGCTCGACCATAAGAGCCAGTGACTACATGCTTTAACAAACGTGTGAGAGTTTCCCCATCACAAAAAGGTCAGTGTCACAAATATTACAAGTGGTACGATGTTTATAGACTGAATGCATATGTGATGACAACGTGCCGTAAATGTCAAATTAAGCTGATTAAAACTGTTATATCTTATTAGGCTCATCTACAGTGTGCATGGGAAATTTTTCCAACATCACAGTCAGAGAAATCCTTCAGAGACTTGAGAACCAACACCGTCAGAGGACTACGACAAAGATGATGATAGAATCATTTTGTTCATTACAGCAACATTGAAAAAAGATTGCATTTGAATTTGAATGAATCTGTATTGTTTTATTGGGGGAAATACATGCGTTAAGGGCCTATTTATCAAATGAAAACACAGATTTAAATGTTGCGAAGTAGGCAATCATTTACTGGAGTTTGTTAATGAAACTGTAACTTTTATGTTTTTGATATTCTGTGTTAGTGTGGTGCATTGGGCCACCAGATGGCGACAATTCATATTGAACAAACAAACTCCCACTAGAGGGTGCAAAATATCTTGTCAAATTTATCACATATTTCACTTATGACGTGGCCATGAATGTTGTCTTACTTCATAAGAATATATACAATATCCGAATGGCAGTTAACTGGTCAGTGTAGAAATTGAGGCTTCATTCAAACTGCAAAGCCACCTTGATGGACTGCATCACATAGATCTACCTTTCTATGACGGGTTTGGGGCCCACTACAAAATACAAAACACCACACACACACATGGCACACGCACGCACGCACACACACACACACACACATACAGTACACCACACTTGGTAGAGATAATGTGAGAGAAGGTAAGATACCAGTGTGTCCCCACTGTAAAAAGTACTGCTCCATATTCCCTAAAATGTGATTTAACACACAGACACACACACACACACACACACACACACACAACACAGACACACACACACACACACACACACACACACAACACACACACACACATACAC